>NC_068939.1:30967660-31050119 GCF_016801865.2 Culex pipiens pallens
TGGAGGAGGTAAAAAACGAGGTCACGACGCGCCGAAAGCCAAAAGAGAACGTTATAAATCTACCGCACTCGGGCTCTGTCAGCCTGGCTGGTTAGAGAGGAAGATGAAGAAGAAGCTGGAGAACCGGATGGCGCGAGGAGGAGGTTCTGGTAAGCAAGATTGAAGTTTCATCGACTGGGACCGGTTCTCTTCGCGCGACTCAACAGCAAGCTGGCACACAGTGGATTATACTGTCCAGACAAGTCGAGACCAGATATTGTGGTGTCCGACTGTTTTTTTTTTTCGATCCACGAACTGCTCGGCAAGATATGCTTTTGTTTTTAATTCCATGCTTTTATCGAACACGGTGATTCCCTCCGACCCTTTCTTAATCCCAATTCGTTCCACTATTAGTTTCTGATCATTTTTGAAAAGAAAGAGAGGAGAAAAAACCTCCGAAAGTGATTAACTCTTATTTCGTGAGTTTTTTCCCTCTCAATTTTAAGGGTCAAGTATCGATGGCCCTCTTACTTTTTCTCTTTTTTTCACAAACTGACAGTGATCTAATCTCGCAAGGGCCGACTTGGGTACAGGAACTGGATCGTGACTCGATCCGAGCGATGAACCGTATTACCGAACGGGGCGCGTTCAGCGCGTGTTCAGGAATGTTAATTAGAGGGTTGTTGTGTAGGGATCTACGATCGAGATTGAAATGAGTTTTTTTTTTCATCGATTTTACAAGTTTTATAGCGAGGCTTTTATCTTTATGCAACACGTTACAGGTCTTAATTTTCAATTTTCAAGTTTTTGCTTAATTTATTTGTTTATTGAAGAGATGTTGCAAAAGGGAAGGGCAACTTTTGGCTGAAAATTAGGGTAGTTCACGATTAGAGTGTTTTTGAATATCTAACATTCTAGGCATATTTTTAGACTCTTTTTGTCTTCTGCAAACTGTGAAAATATATTTTTTAAACGTGGAAAGTTTTTCAGAAAAGTGATGAGAATTTAAAAAAAAAACATTTACAATTTTTAATATGTCAATTTGGACTTATGGCTCAACATTACAGTCATTTTATGGTAAAATAGATGCAAATTTAAAACTGAAATAAATCAAGAAAGGCCAAATGAACGTTGCGTTCTTTGAACTCGAAATATCCGAATCTAAAAACGACTAATTTTCAAATGAAAAGTGTATGGGACCACCCTAACGAAATTCGGAAAAAAATATTTTTTTTTTTGTCATGTAATTCTGCCCTTTGAATTGAGTCAATGTTTCAAAATATCAAGTTTTTATGATATCTTAAGTTTTTACGGATTTATGTGATAATTTTACATACATACAAATAAAAGATTGATAAAATTATTACTGAAGACTAAACAGATTTAAAGCAGGTTATGTTAAGTTATTTAGGCTTCACCATGGTTAAAAACTTAACTAAAACTTCTAGCCACAATTCTTTTTCAAATTTTAAGGAATTCTTGAAAATATTTTTCAGTTTTTGTGATACAAAAACCTGTTGGTTTTGGTGAAAGATATACATGATAGATCTTTAAATTTCAAATTACAAGCTAAAACACTAAAAAAGTTGCAACCGACGGGATTCAAACCCAGCACCAACAGTAAGGACTGGCGCCTTAGCCCACTCGGCCATCAGGCCGATGAAAAATGAAAAGGATAGATACATATATAAACATGACATTTCGGTCAAGTAAGTTTCCCATACTGATGGGCTACATGTTTCAGGGTGTAATATTGCATAGAATTTTATAAAATAATGCAAAATTTATTTTCCACCCAGGCCATTTACATGCAGCTAGATTACTAATATTTTTACTGTGAAGGCTACAGTCATATATTTGCAATAACCGCACTTCTGCCCATTTTTCCAAAATATTTATTTTTTTCCGTGTTCAGGATGTCAGTTTGAGCAACTTTTGTTCTACGAAAAACTTGCCTTCTCATGTTTTTTTGTTTTTTTTTTTCGATTATTTTCATTTTTTATACTTGCATTCTTCTTTAGTTTTTTTTCTACAACTCAAAATCGTTATATTTAACCTATTTGCTGTTTTTCACAATTTTTCAGTGACTTTTTCGTTTTTTTTTACGTATTCACATTTTTCATAACAACTTAAAACATTTGTTTTTAATCTGCCAAAAAATGTGTTAAAACATGATCTGAGACTTAACCAAAAATACTGCATACTTATTTTGAAATTAGTAAAACAATATTGGTAAAAAAAAACTCCGCCAAAGTCAACCTCCACAAAACACATTTTTGTTCAAAACATTGCCAAAGCCGCATGGAAAAAGCAAATTCATCAAATTAAACAAAAGGCTTCTCAACTTTTATGCTTTTTGCAGATTCAATGCGATTTTTTTAGATCGAAGTCCGATCCTCTCTTCTGATACGTGATTCCTAAACCAAACTCTTGAAAAAGATAGTAAAGTCCCAATATATAAAAAATGTAAATGAACTTTATTAAATATAACCTAGAAAATAAACAGTTGTTTAAACTTATATTTTCGATAAATGTTTCTATTTCTTATGCAACTTTTAAAAATAATAACAATTCAATTTAAACTCTTTAGTTCTGAAACTAGCTAAAAAAAATGTGACTAAAAAAGCCCTAAAATTTGAAATTCAAACGCAACTTTTTTTTAAAGCTCAATTTCTTCCTGAAATTTCAAGTAAGATTTGTACAAAGTATTCAGACTCTGCCTCATTACACTTGACCACTTCAAACAGAGACGTCAAGTTGTTCGCTCAAGCGTTTAGTTTCCAACTTTTTTGTTGTTGTTGTTTTTCTTTTTGAAACAGCAAGTGAAAGTGAACGGACATGTGTGCAGTGCGAGCTTAACTCCAAGGTAAGTTTTCAAGTGGAGAAGGTAAGAAGTAAAACTTGTATGTATTCGCTTTGTACTGAGGTGAGTACAGTTCGTGGGAATTCCTGGTAATATAAGTGTTTCTCAGTCACTTTGAAATTGTTTGCTTAATCTTTTGTACTAAGGAAAAACTTAAAAAAATGATTTAATATTCGTTTCCTCGTGCTAAAGATCAATTAGTGCAACTTACCCAATTAAAACCATAAATCATCACAATAAATCCATTCACTAAGCCTCACCTGCAAGAAAAAAGAAAAGAAGAAAAAAAGTTTCGTTAATTACGTTCATCTGCCATCGAAAGCCAATTGAAATTCAAAGTACGTTCGTTCGCGTCCAATCGTGAAGCTCATTCATCGAGATCCCCCACTCAGATTCCGGCTGTGTTGGTCTGTTCAGTCTGTGTGAGTACGTTTGGTTGGTGGGGGACAATCCAAGTCGGACAGTTTCCGATAGACATCTTAATTGCCCCCGACGATGACGCGACGTCGAAAAACGTTCACTCTCGGTTTTTGTCTCCGGTTTTCTCCGATGGTGGAGAGAGGGATTGAAGGCCCTTAGGACCACGTGACGTATACCAATTGAACTGTTAGAAATCAAACAATGTTTTTCGCTTTACAGCATGGCCTTGGCGTTCTCTATTGCAAGATTCCTACTCAAAACTAGATTTCCGAAGGCTTGAAACGGTGAGCCAGTCCAAACCTCTTTTTCCACCTAGCTTCCATCCACTGCTGGATTCGAACTGACGACCTTTGGATTGTGAGTCCAGATTTTTTTCCAGGGTGGTCTATTACCGATCTAAAGTTATAGCGTGACATTGTAACACCAACATTTTTTCATGAATTTAGATGTTAAAAAGAATTGTTACAGATTTTTTTAAAAGTCTGAAAATTGAATAAGTAATACGATTCCATTTGCCTAGGTCAGCAACGCCACGTCGAAATAAAACCTCTGCTCCAGCAGAAATCCAAGTCGCGACGATTACGGACTTCATCAGCAAATTTCAAAAAGTGTCCAGAACAAGCAAAATTCTTCCATTACCAGTGTGCTTGCGTCATCAAGGTTTCGCAAGCGAGAGTCACATTTTGTCGAGAATCGAAAGTTGCGCCAAATCGGCGAAAAGTTTAACTATTACCCAACGGAGAAGCTGTCCCAGGTATACGAGGGCTGGTCAGGACTTTGGATTTTGCCGACGGCAGCCACTTTAAGTGGGGTAATAAAAGTCAGTCCGGCGTTGGTGCGCGCGGGTTTTCGCCGGAATAACTTCGAATTACTACGGGTGGAGCTTCCGAGAATAGCCAAGGTTCTGTCGGAGGTTTCACCGCTGTTCAGCGAGAAATTAATAATGACCTGTGCTCGTAAAATGCTTGACAAAGGAAAATTACGGTTCAAGCGTAGTCCTACGTCAATATGCTGCATTCTCCTTTAGTGTTATCGATAACAATTTTAGAAATTACTCGTAAAGTAACGGATCGGTAACTTTTGAACATGTAAATTTGCCAAATTTGATACCGTTCGTTAAAATAACGTCCAAATTAGGATTCCAAGCAGTCCCACTTCGTTCCCGTCTGCAAAACAGCAAATTTAGTCGGAATAACCCAATAAAAAAACGGGGTCAAACATATTTGTTGTTTCGAATCCAGCTACGTCTGTCCCTTATCCATACACCCAACGTTCTCCTATGTATTTGTGTGAACTGTGGTGTGTGGGAGAAAATCTGCCGCAAAGAAAGTTCGACTTCGTCACGTTTGGGAAATGCGCTCGAACTTTTTTTTGTTCGATCTAGAGAAAAGAAGAAGAATCAGACGGCATGGAATTGAGTCATGTTCTGGCCCTCGCTATGTTTGGTTAACGAAGTTTTCGTGTCGGGGTTTTGAGGGAATCGATTGGATGCACTTTCCCGCAGACACATGTGGCGCACAAATGGGGAGAATTGTTCCAGGTTAGATGGCTCATGTGGATTTGACGTCCAGGCCTTTTTTGACGGCTGACGGAGAAATTGTGCAAAACTGGAAAAGGGTTTTCTGACAGGGTTGCAATTTTGTTGAAGAAGATGTGGGAAAATTGAAAGGTATGTACTTGAGAGATGTTTGGCGTTTGAGGTAATTGATCTGACAGATTTTGGCGTTGAAGATTAAGAATAACATAAAAAATATTAATTGATGCAAATTAACCACATTCAGCTAACCCAAGATTTCTGTTCTTTGATTTGCGCGAAACTTTGCACTAATAGGTAATTTTGGTTCCTGATCACGAATCCGAAGTACCCTTTTCGATATCTTGATGACGTGCCGTATACCGGGGTGACTTTGATAAGTTTGAGATTTTTCCACAAAATGAAGAGTACAAATCCAGAGTTTTGTTTTTTGAAAAGGTTCTATAAGCTATTGTCTTTCATATGTTTATATGACCTTTTGATTGCCCGAAAAATAAAAAAAAATATTTTTTAATATTTCATCGCTTTTTATCAAATTTCACAATTCACTAGTTTTTCTTTTTTTCCTGTTTTTTTTATTTTTCAACATTTTTCTAGTTCCTTCTTTCCCTAGTTTTCATATTCTTCTACTTTTATCTGTTTTTTTTTTCTTTTTTGTAGTTTCATCTTGTTAGTTTTTTTAAGTACTGTCTAGTTTTTTTTTCGTTTTGTTATTTTTTAATATTTCATCGCTTTTCATCAAATTTCACAATTCACTAGTTTTTCTTTTTTCCAGTTTTTTTATTTTTCAACATTTTTCTAGTTCCTTCTTTCCCTAGTTTTCATATTCTTCTACTTTTATCTGTTTTTTTTTCTATTTTGTAGTTTCATCTTGTTAGTTTTTTTTAAGTATTATCTAGTTTTTTTTTTCGTTTTGGGCCTCGTGGCGCGGTGTTTTGTTTCTAGTTTTGCTTTTAGTTTTGTTTCTCGTTTTATTTCTAGTTTTGTTTCTAGTTTTTTATCTAGTTTTTTTCTGGTTTTTTCAAGTTTTTTTACTAGTTTTTCCAAGTTTTTTTTCTGATTTTTTCATAGTTTTTTGTTTCTAGTTATGTTTTTAGCTTTAAATTAGTTTTTTCTAGTTATTTTTTTTTAATTTTTTACTTATTTTCCAAAATTTTTCCTTGTTTTTCTTAGTTTTTTTCTCTTATTTTTTCATAGTTTTTTGTTTTTTTTTTAATAGTTTTTTTTTCAAGAAAAAATCTAGTTTTTTTCTAGTTCTCCTCTTCTATCTAATTTGTTTAGCCATTTATTTTTAACAAGTTTTTTTTCTGGATTTTTTCTAGATTTTTTTTCTGTTTTTTTCTAGATTTTTTTTACAAATTTTTCTAGTTTTGTTCCAATTTTTTTTTCGAGTCTTTTCTGGTATTTTTGTAGTATTTTTCTAGTGCAATCTATTTTTATAGAGTCTTTTTTCTAGTTTTATTCTGTTTTTTTTTTGTTTTTTTTCGAAATTTATTCAGTGTTTTTTCTTATTTATTCATTTTTTTCTTGTTCTTTTTACTTGTTTTTTTTCAAAAAATCTAATAATAACGTTTTTGCTTTCTTGCTTTCTTGCTTTTTTTGCTTTTTTGCTTTTTTGCTTTTTTGCTTTTTTGCTTTTTTGCTTTTATGCTTTTTTGCTTTTTTGCTTTTTTGTTTTTTTGCTTTTTTGCTTTTTTGCTTTTTTACTTTTTTGCTTTTTTGCTTTTTTGCTTTTTTGCTTTTTTGCTTTTTTGCTTTTTTGCTTTTTTGCTTTTTTGCTTTTTTGTTTTTTTTTGCTTTTTTGCTTTTTTGCTTTTTTGCTTTTTTGCTTTTTTGTTTTTTTGCTTTTTTGCTTTTTTGCTTTTTTGTTTTTTTGCTTTTTTTGCTTTTTTGCTTTTTTGCTTTTTTGATTTTTTGCTTTTTTGCTTTTTTGCTTTTTTGCTTTTTTGCTTTTTTGCTTTTTTGCTTTTTTGCTTTTTTGCTTTTTTGCTTTTTTTGTTTTTTTGCTTTTTTGCTTTTTTGCTTTTTTGCTTTTTTGCTTTTCTGCTTTTCTGCTTTTCTGCTTTTCTGCTTTTCTGCTTTTCTGCTTTTCTGCTTTTCTGCTTTTATTATTTTTTGCAATTCATTATGTTCCATTATGTTTCTCCAAACTCATTTCAGTGTGAAGCACAACGAAATGTCAAACCATGCACCGATGACCTTGGTTAATTATTCTGACCACTTTTTACTCTAACTTGTCCAAACCTCAATATTTCCCAGATTGCCAAAATTCGGCAAACCAAACTCCCTCTCGTGTGCTCGGCCAAGCATGCGGCATAAGTTTAAATTTGATTGAAAGTTGTAATTTCTGCATCAGAAATAGAAAAACGGTGTTGTAACAGTTCCATGGCCGCCAACAAGATAATCCGGGCCGCCATCCTGGATTAAAAATGTCTTAATCACTTAAGAGTAGTTTACGGAGTTTAAGGATCATATTAACGCTCAACAATTAAAAATAAGACAACGAAAAAAACATTTTTTCGTGATTTGATTATCCTAAGTCAAATTTTGCCAAGGCCTTCGGATAATCCAGTATTGACTGTAATGGTACATTTGACATAAAATAGTAGTTTATGCAACATGTTGCAAAAAGAGGATTTTTTCAGCACGAGTCGTACATTTATCCAACGAGGTTCACCGAGTTGGATAAATACGACGAGTGCTGAAAAAATCAAGTTTTGCAACGAGTTCCATACAACATTTTTTGCAATTCCGAAAAACACCCATTGAATGGAATTTTAAGAAAAAAAATTTCATATATTTTGTCAATAAATCATTTGAATCAAAAAAATGTTGAAAAGTGTTACTTTTCGAAACAAGTGCTGAAAAGTTCAACTTTTCAGCACCCATTTCAGTGCTGAAAAGTAGAACTTTTCAGCATTTATTTTGAAAAGTGTTGCTATTCGATTCTGTTATTATTGGTACAGAAAAGTAGGCTATTTCATCGTTCAAGAATGACAGGAAAAGTAAGTAGTTTCACGACGGAATTGCAAAAATAAAATTAAAGCACTTAAAATCTGATTTTAACAAGAAAAATGTTGACTATCAAAGTCACCCGGAAATTCAAACTTTAATTTTTTTAGCTATTAACTATTTTTTAAACACTATTGAAAAAAATTTTTTTTCAAAAATAGTGCATGGACATGGAGCCTACCCCAGTACATGTTTTAAAAATAAAAATCGTGAGAAAAACATTATAAGTTGTAAAAAATCCATAAATTTATTGAAATCCTATCAATCTCACCCCGGTTTACGGTACTCAAAATTCGAAAAAAACGTATTTTTCACCAACAAAAATACAAATATTTTAAAACCCACATTTGTACCTTAACAACAGGCCTGTCCAACCTTTTTGACTAAATTTTCACATTTTTGAAAATTGCCCATTTTTGAATGGTTTATTTGATTGAATCGGTTCTCAGATGACACCATGTGAAATTAATTTTGACAAATGTTTGGAAAAATATCGTCGTTTTTATGCCTAAATATCAAGTGAAAAATCGATCTTACCCGCGGGCCGGATTGATTTTTGCCTTAAAATTAAGATAAATTGACGATCTGGCAACCATGTTTCAAGTTATGACCACTTTAGTGACATTTATGTATTTTTTGATGCCTTTCAAACAAGTCCGTAGTATTGACGATCTGGCAATCCTGTCTCAAGATGCAGATACGTTTATAGAAGTTGGATTTTTTATGCTTTTTCAAATTTTGATCTTTAAGAACAAAAATCAGGAAAAGACATGATTCCAAAGAAGAAGACAAAACAGTTTTTCCATTATTTAATGATATTTGTTTTGAAAATAATGCTTGAAATTTTAAATATGTTGTTATTGCCTTCTATCGACTTCAACTACACAGAAAAAAATGTAACAAGATAAATCAAACTCAAAAAGGTATCATGATAAAAATGTAAATTTAAATGCAGGTGGCTGAAAATTTACATCAAATCATGTGAAAATTTCAGAATTTACATTTCGTTTGATTGATTATGTTCCATGGCCGATGGGAAACAATTCTTAATAAAATTTGTAAAATCATAAATTTAGAAATATAAATAAATGAAATATTCGAGCGGATTCCTTCAATTTATACTTCCAAACTATTATCCATGAATAAACCCACCTGTTCCACACTTTCGGCACCACAACAGCTGTTCCGGATACCGCGCCGACAATAACAGGCCCGAAAATTGCCTCCTTCCCACCTACAAACGTTTCAACTGACCGACAGCGCACTCCCAGCCAGTGGATTCCGTTACTCATTACCATTCCCCACACGCATGGGAACCCGCCGCCCTCAACTTCCGGTTGACCGTCGCGCGACAGGAGTTCAATGTCAAGGCCAACTCCTTACTCCTCCTCCTCCTCCTTCTCGAAGAATGCTTTCCGCTGACTAATGTGCGAGCGATCTTTATTCGGAGACTTGCTGAATCATTTTCAGCAAAATGGAGGTCGACTTTTCAGCAAGCAACGGTACTCGACCCCCGGTTGGAAAATACCGGTTCACTTGCTTGGGAGTTGAATAATGCCCCACCGCCCAGATTAGCGCACCGGAACGGCGAGGTGGGAAGAAAAAGTGGCACAACGAAGAAGTTGAAGAAATGAATTTAATAACTTGCTCGCCGTAATTGCTTATGCGCGCGATCAACTACTTCCGGATTTCACCGGTGGAACCGACGGGGAGGGGGGCGACCACCGAGGTGATTATACAAATCCGGTTGCAGCAGCTCGAACTCGATCTCGATCTCTCACGCAGAGAGCGCAGCACACCTACTTGGTATTGGTGTTATCGTGCTAAAGTGCGGCGCGAAACTATACCACCACAGACAGAGGGAGATATCGCGCAAACCGCTAGACTGCCAACAGATGGCGCAAGAACGAGGAAACCTCCGGCCTGGGAGAGCGACCGCGACTCGGCGGAATTGAAATTTATGTGCATTTTCAACCGAGATACAACACGGGAATATATAAAAAGAGAACGACGACGGTGGCGGCGGTGAACGAAGTGCGACTTTAATTATTTATGAGGGCAACAACACAGACAAGATTCCGCTATTGACGAGACTGTTTCCATCGGAACGCTGGTGCGAATTGTTGCCTTTGACGGTGCTGCATTCACGCAATCGGAATCGGAAGTCCACCGTAACATCTTGAATGTCATAAATAAATTGATTAGATCTCAAATCAGACTATTATCTTGGTGTTTGGAGAATCATCTCTGCGGTAACCTTAAAGAGGTGGGCCTGGCCCACCGTTGTAACTATTTACAACAAAGCCTACTTAGATGTGTCAAAACTCTCCTTGCTACAACATAATTGAAAACAACAACCCTCAGCAGTCTGAAACGCTGCGCCAACATCACTGTGCCTGCTATAAATAGGTCGATACTTCGGTGGGTGAGCCCCTTGTTTGCCTAGGCGGCACGTGCCGACATGTTTTCTACGACCTCCACTCCGGTGACAGCTCTCGCTTGCGTCGTTTCTTACTGCACAACACGTGTCCCCAGCGAACGTGTTTCTTTTTAAGACTGGCGCCTACTTTGAGCTCCGTCAAAATTGCGCCCTTCCGAAAACCGGTCGCCGCCATCTTGGTTCAGGCTGGCCCTGTCATTGAGCTGACGAGGTTCAATGCCCACACTCCAAGTCCCCTTCCATCCAGCTAATTACAACGTCCCTGAACGAGGTTTTTGGCTGCCGCTTAACTCGCCTACTAAGAACGCCACTCGCTCCCGATTTCGTCGACTTCGCCATCGTAGTATGCTGCGCGGACGCTGTATTTGTAAACAAACGATCACACGACCAAGTTGCGCCATTATCGTCGCCTACTGTGTAGTCTCGCGCGGTACTGTGGTAGATTAGCGATGTTTACGGTTTCGAGCGGCAGCAGCAGTGTTGCCAACCGTGTCAGGTTGTAGTTCTGCTCTCTTATCGCGCGTCCATTGATGGCGGCGAACACAATGTTGCCTGCCTGCCTGCGCGCGGTGGAATGCTCTAAATATAGCAACGCTTAAGGGCATTCGCACCGCCCGTACGTCAACGTTGATTGCTGCCATTTATCAAGATTGCGCTGCTGCAACGAAGAAGACGCAAATCGTGCGCCCAGCGTATGCAAACTAATCGAAAGTAAACCCCGGGAAATCACCGGGAGTCGTTCCGTGCATGTGTTGCATGAGAAATGAGTCCAATTAGTGCGTCTTTTGGGGAGCCAATGGCGAATTACGCGTCCAAACCAGAAACTTGCCTAATAAATCGCTGCAGTCTAAACTCGTCGGAACCCCGCTCAGCTGCTACTTCGTATCAAATTTCAAAACAATTCATCCCCCTCGAACGCGCTCGGTCTTTCTTGTCCTAGGACCGAGCGCAGACACCCCCGGACAGCATTGATTGACGACCCGAGATTATCACCCGACCCAACCCAACCTCTCACTTCTTCCTCACCTTCTTCGCGAGAGTATCGATTCTGTCTGGCAGGTCGGGCGCACCCCAATCCCGGGGACCGATTCGGCTGACCTTTCCTCCACCTCAAACCCGCGTGGTGTAGTCCTTTGAAAAGGCTGCTATTGTTGTTGTGCTCGGTCGCATTCGTCTACGATTCAGGTTAGGGAGAGGGCGTTGCTGGGACTCGATTGGACGTGTTCTTCCAGGAATTGTGCCACATTTCTGATGCGCGTTTAAGGGACCTGTTTGCTGTTCGAAAAGGGTCACCAGTTTGAACAATCAAGCGTCTTTGTGTTGAGTTTACAGGTAGTTCGGATTCTCGTGAATACCGTGCTTCGTTTGCCTCTGGGAACATTGACAGTGCACCACAAGTATCCCTTAAACGCGCATCCTGACTCATGACCCTCTACCTCTCAAAGCCATCCAACTCCAAGTGAAACTTGTTTGGAGATACCGTGGAAAATTTCCCTTATACCCTTAAGAAAATCCGCTAAAATCACCGTCTATGAGCGAAGCGAAGATCTTTTTTTAAGCACAAATAGGTTGTTTTGCAACTGAAATTCCCTGATGAACCGGCAGCGAAATTAAAAAAAAAGTTTAACCATACATCACAAAAGGATAGCATGGAGAATTTCCCTTAGCCTCTTACCAAATCCGCTAAAGTCATCGTCTACGAGCGAAACGAAGATCTTTTGTAAACTCAAATAGGTTCTGCTGCAGCTGAGATTTCTAGCTGAACCGGTAGTGAAATTTTGGATAAGTATAGCCTATATCAGAACAAATCTCAAAACCGTCTAACTTCAAGCCAATTTTTTTCAGTCATAAGGGCGCCTCCAGTCAAATTTCCATATTTAGAATTTCAATACAATTTCTTAAGTCGTAGGGGCGCCTCCAGTCAAATTTCCGTATTAAGATTTTCAATACAGTTTTTAGTCGTAAGGGGCGCCTCAAGTCAAATTTTCGTGTTGAGAATTTCAATTTCAATTTTTTAAGTCGTAGGGGCGCATCCAGTCAAATTTCCATATTAAAAATTTCAATACAATTTTTTAAGTTGTAGGGGCGCCTTCAGTCAAATTTCTATATTAAGAATTTCAATACAATTTTTAGTTGTAAGGGGCGCCTCCAGCAGGGAACGAACATAGGCACCATGATTTGCGAAATATCAAAGGTGCAGTGCTTTAGTTGTCACCAGTACCCATTATTTTGGGTGCTTATAATAAGCACCCCAGATTGAAGGTGCTTATTTTTTGCAACGTTTTTTTTAAATTTCGGCATTAGGTTGATGAAATTTGTATGTAGATATGAAGATAATAGCTGTAGCTTACATGTCATTCTTCTTGCTTCTTGCAATTTTTTGAAAACTGGAAGAATTGCCGCAGCATTTCCCTCAGCACGGATTTGGCCTTGCGAGAATTGACGGATGACATTTTTGAAACGTTTCTCATAGAGATCGGGGATTGTGTCCAGCGTTCAAATTGGCTCTTCATTAAGTTTAAATAGCTCCACCAACAACATCTTGTATTACTCACGGTTCAATTTCACATTGTCTCATCTTTTTAAAGGATTTGTTGCCTCCACGCCAATTGACCCTATTCCGGGTAGAAGTTTAAATAAAGTCGCTTGAAGGCAGTGTTTTTTTTACCAATTCGGAAGTCTGTTCAAAAATAGGACTCGAAGCCGTTTTCTTCTCAAGATCTACACTCACAATTCAGTCACTGATGTCTAGTTATGGCCACATTGTAACATGGGCCGGGACCCGTGGTTTAGGGGTAAGCGTGATTGCCTCTCACCCAGTCGGCCTAGGTTCGATCCCAGAAGGTCCCGGTGGCATTTTTCGAGACGAGATGTGTCTGATCACGCCTTCCGTCGGACGGGAAGTAAATGTTGGTCCCGGTCTAACCTAGAGGTTAGGTCGTTAGCTCAGTCCAAGTGTAGGAGTCGTCTCCCTGGGTCCTGTCTCGGTGGAGTCGCTGGTAGGCAGTTGGACTAACAATCCAAAGTTCGTCAGTTCGAATCCCAGGTGGATGGAAGCTAAGGCGTAAAAAGAGGTTTGCAATTGCCTCAACAATCAAGCCTTCGGACACCTAGTTTCGAGTAGGAATCTCACAATCGAGAACGCCAAGGCAATGCTGTAGAGCGATTAATTTGATTTTTGATTATGTAACATATTTTTGTATGTGTGTGTGTGTGTATGTGACACACATAGTTGCACTTGACATTAGCACTCACCCAGGAGGACGGACGGTACAGAGTGTGTGTGGTGTGTTGAACAACCCAACCTTGCGTACAACCCTGCGGGATGGATGCAGGCAAAGAGCTTTCCATCACAAAGTAATTTATGGGCTATTCAGACTGACACGAACACACCGACAAATGCGAACCGTGGCACTGGAGCTTCCGGAGAGTAAACCCAGAAGCTCTGCTGGAGAGGCCCTGCTCTGTGTGGGTGGAAAGGACAGTGGATGAGTTTTATGGGCTTTTGTAAGAGAGTGCCAAGTCGAGTCAAGACAAGTTATGACGGCTTGTTGGGAGCTGTTAAGTTTGTGGGTAAACTTTAGTACAAGAACTTTGTTTTAAAAAATCTTTAGAAAAACGCCTTTAAGTTCATTTTAATTAAATTCTACACCGCCCTTCTGTATTTGTATCTAACCTCTTTCATTTCCCTTTCTCCATTACAGGTAATAAAAATGACAACCACAGATGAACAGACGTAACGGGCCACTTCTCCTCCTACGACCAAGTAACGTGTCACATTTCTCCAACAACAAACAACAACAGCAGCCCACCTCCTGTTTACAACAAACGCCCTCTCCGCCTGAATGGCCGCAATTCCATCCATCTGGCCCACGGACCACCACGTGGGACGGCGTTGCTCGCGTCCGTCATCGCACGTGTCAAATTACATTTACATATGGTGGCTCTTGTTTACGGTTTATTTCTTAGCGCGCTGGTGCGCCATTTTCCGCGGAAAATGTTATTATTTTGCTCGCAAGATGGCGTTGGTCGTGGGCCGAAGGTTGTTTTTTCAATCTGTTTTTGTTTTTGTTTACCGCTCCGGAAGCGAAGCTTCCCGAGAAGCGGTGCGAAGGCAGGTTTTATGCAACGGGTATTACGTTTTTTTAACAACGATAGCGGGATCTGTCAGTAGAGCCTTTCCGTCGGATGGGGAAGTAAATGTTTGGTCCTGACTCACAACCTAAAGGGCATCAGTTTGAATCCAGGGGTGGGTGGGTTTGAATTGCCTCACAGACAGCTAAGTCGTATTTTTGAACGGTAATCGAACATTTATAAAATAATGATTACACCGACTAACAAAATATCAGCGCAGGCTAAACTAAAGGGGAAACATGAACTTTGGGGTCTCCACAAACAGACAGGGCCGAAGCTAATTACAAAAAAAAAATAATGGAATTGGCAACCAGGGTTGCCAGATTTTCAAGTGTCAGTCAGATTAAAGATTAATCATTATCTGTGGCAGATTTTGACCGATTTTTCCAGAATTTTAATTTTCTTGCAATGTGCAACATTTTTTGAAAAAAATTAACGATTTTATTAGGAAATCGAAAATTATGGTAAATATTTTTTGAATTAACAATATTAATTCAATATTTTTGAGGCCGGAAAATCAAGAAAATTATCCAAATTCTACTAATTTTTTAACTAATTCATATCCTCTTTCCCCAAACCTATTCATAATTGTAAGATTTTTATCTGCCAGATTTTTCCAGATTTTTGTTCGATACTTGGCCTGATTTTTTTTTTCAATTTTGACCTAAAAACCCTGTTGGCAACAATAAAAATTAAAAACATGGTTGTTATTTTTATTATACTCAAAAACAGCTGTGTTGCTTAAATTTATTTTCAAAAATCTTAAAATATTTTTTTTTAACATACAAATATCCTCAAATGCGGGTTTTTCCCTCTGCTCCTCAGCAAACAGACATTAGCAACATCAAACATTGGCAAGTATTAAAAAAGCGAAAATAGTAGTTTATGCAACAAGTTGCAAAAAGAGGATTTTTTCAGCACGATGCGTACATTTATCCAACGAGGTTCACCGAGTTGGATAAATACGAAGAGTGCTGAAAAAATCAAGTTTTGCAACGAGTTCCATACAACATTTTTTGCAATTCCAAAAAACACACACTGAGTGAAATTTTATGTCAAATTTTCATGTATTTTGTCAATAAATCGTTTAAATCAAAAAATGTTAGAAACAAGTGCTGAAAAGTTCAACTTTTCAGCACCCATTTGAGTGCTGAAAAGTAGAACTTTTCAGCATTTTTTTTTGAAAAGTGTTGCTATTCGATTCTGTTATTTTTGGTACAGAAAAGTAGGCTATTTCGTCGTTCAAGATTGACAGGAAAAGTAAGTAGTTTCACGACGGAATTGGAAAAAAAATTGTGCAAAATTCTAAAAAGGGTGCACTTTATAAAATTTGTCGAAAGTGTTTAAAAATCCCAAATAAAATCCTTTATAACATCTGAAAATGGGGTAAATGATTTTTAAGTACAAGTTTACAGCGAAAAAAAATTCCTCTTAAATCATACACTTATGACTTTTTGCCTTCCTCACTGAGGTAAGGCTATAATCCTGCTCTAAAAATGAACTTCGTATAAAAACGTCGTAGACCCACCTTCATGTATACATATCGACTCAGAATCGAAAACTGAACAAATGTCTGTGTGTATGTGTGTGTGTATGTGTGTGTGTATGTGTGTGTGTATGTATGTATGTGACCAACAAACTAGCTCATGTTTCTCGGCACTGGCTGAACCGATTTGACCCGAACTTGTTGCATTCGACTTGGTTTAGGGTCCCATAGATCGAGTTTTATACAGATTGAAGTTTCGATAAGTAGTTCAAAAGTTATGTATAAAAATGTGTTTTCACATATATTTGGATCTCACTTAACTGTATGTAAACTATGTACGGATCCACCATCCGACCTATTGTTGGTTAGGTTATCAAAAGAACTTTCCAACGAGTCCAAAACATTGAAGATCTGGCAACCCTGTCTCGAGATATGGCCACTTAAATGATATTGATGTACTTTTTTGAAGCCGGATCTTACTTAAATGTATGTAAACTATGTCCGGATCCATCATCCGACCTATTGTTGGTTAGGTTATAAAAAGACCTTTCCAACGAGTCCAAAACATTGAAGATCTGGCAACCCTGTCTCGAGATATGGCCACTTAAATGATATTGATGTACTTTTTTGAAGCCGGATCTCACTTAAATGTATGTAAACTATGTCCGGCTCCACCATCCGACCTATTGTTGGTTAGGTTATCAAAAGAACTTTCCAACGAGTCCAAAACATTGAAGATCTGGCAACCCTGTCTCGAGATATGGCCACTTAAGTGATATTGATGTACTTTTTTGAAGCCGGATCTCAATTAAATGTATGTAAACTATGTACGGATCCACCATCCGACCCATTGTTGGTTAGGTTATCAAAAGACCTTTCCAACGAGTGCAAAACATTGAAGATCTGGCAACCCTGTCTCGAGATATGGCCACTTAAGTAATATTGATGTACTTTTTTGAAGCCGGATCTCACTTAAATGTATGTAAACTATGTCCGGCTCCACTATCCGACCCAACGTTGGTTAGGTTATCAAAAGACCTTTCCAACAAAAGCAAAACATTGAAGATCTGGCAACCCTGTCTCGAGATATGGCCACTTATGTGATATCGATGTAAATAAAAATAGATGAAATTTGTGTACAGCCACTGTTGTGAGGAAGGCTCCAACCACATAGGTGGATTAAGTTAGTTTTTCGTATTCACATTAGGGCGTTCAATTTTCAAAGGTTTTGAGTTTCCCGGGAAACGGGAAAAATATTTTTTTGAATCCCGGGAATTTCCGGAATCCCGGAAATTTTATTTAAGGTCATAAAATCTACGTTTTAATTATGTTTGATATGATTTTCAAGCTTAAAATCATAGAATCTGCTCAATAATGTTAATTAATGATAATATACTCTTCAATTTTAACAAGGACAGAACATTTTCAAAAGCTTAGAAGAAATTAAAAATTGTTGTTGTTCTTTGCTGTATAAATAAGAATCTTAAAATTTTACACTTCTATTATTTTTACGTGTCATGACCCTTATTTTTTTTAATGTCTTAAAAAAACAAGAAATTACAACAAATAAAATGATACCAGTCAATGTAAAATTTTAGATATGAATAAAATTTCATGTTTTATATAAAACATATTTAAAAAATATATTTCCAAAATTATCTTCAAGTTACTACCAAAACTGGGGAAAATCGGGTCTACAGTCTGAATACGGGAGAATTTAAAGCAACAAGTTTGGAAATCAGTGTACCAATTGTTTTGTTCCTGTTGTAACCGAAAACAACCAAAAATATCAAAACATTACGCCAAAAATTTGGCTTAAAAATCTGTCTTAATTTGTTACATTTGTCCTGAATTGTCCCGGATGCCAAATTTAAATTTTTAATATACGTAAATATAGCACCGTGTCTTTTTAAAATACATAAAATTTAAAAGAAAATAATTAAAGCATCAGGCATTTTGCGTAGCTGTAAATTTAATTTTTTAACATTCTCCTCTAAGAAACTAAATTAATGTTAATTTAAATACTAAAAAAATGTTATTCATAACTTAGTCTTCGACTGTTCATCTATCATCTATTCAATCTACAGCCATTCCTCGTCAAACAGGAAGTTTTCAAATCAAAAGTGCTCCGATTTGGCTCAAATTTGGAAAAAGGGTTCTTTGACCCAAATAATAAGAACCGTATTTTTTTTGTTTGGTGGTTAGGGTGCTCCTATCCGAAATAGGGTGATCAAAAAAATGGCATTTTTCATCGATTTTCGCCAAAAGCACATTTTTCAAAAAATCATATCTCCGGAACGACTGAACCAATTTTAGTTGCGAAAATTTTGGTACATACTCTTTCCGTCATTTTCCCGTTTTTGCGCGCGGCGCGTCCAAAAAACCCAGATTTTTTATTTTTTTGAACCACTCTATTTCGGATAGAAGCACTCTAATCGCCAAGCATAAAAATACGGGTCTAATTATTTGGGTCAAAGAACCCCCACTCCAAAGTTGAGCCAAATCGGAGCACTTTTTATTTGGAAAGGTCCTGTTTGACGTGGAATAGAGGTCTTAAGTTCCAGATCAAAATTGTATATATTTTTTTCAAATTTCAGGAATTCCCGGCACAAAATATGAAAATTCCCGGGATTCGGGAATTCCCGGAAATTTTGTCCTAGGAATTCCCGGGATGGACGCATTAGTTTACGAAATCGGTCATTTTTTATTTTTATGTTTTATATGTTTCGATTCGGCTCAAACTTTGTGCGGGCCTTCTCATTGACCAAAACAGCCATTTTGTGTCATTGGTTCACTCATACAATTCTCCATACAATTTTGACAGCTCTTCATACAACAATTGTTCGTAAATATTCGAAAATCTGTAACTTTTGAAGGAATTTTCTGATCGATTTGTAAAGGCAAATTTTGTAGGTATTGATGAGGACTGTTAAGAAAATAATAGGCACACGGAAAAAAATTGCACATTTTTATAAGATTTTTTTAAACCAAAAAAAAAACAATTTCCCAAATTCGGTATTTTTTATTATTAAATTTTTGTGATTTGTTTTTGGGGGACAAAAAACTGCAACTTTTGGCACAAAATTTGACGCCAAGCTATGAATTTTAAAAAGGCGGTTTTTTGGAAAAAAAAATTGTAAACAAAAAATCTGACTTCAGTTTTTAATGTATAATCAAGTTTGCAATCAAAACAAAACTATGTTTTTTAAATCTCATCCAAGCTGAAAAATCGGAAATCGATGCACTATGGGGCAAGCGGGCAGAATAATTACCAGCATAAAAGATGTTAAATAAATTTTCAATATGATTTTTTACGATTCTCAAGTTCTAAAGACAACAAAGGCTGCGCCATCCTGAGCCTTTTTCTCAAAGGATGTGCCATCACCACGGCCGGTGGGCGCCATCTTTTATTTATGGGCCCTCCCCCCTCTCCGTATTGATACATTATTCATACGTGAGTAATACTTATACTTGAGTGCGTGTGTGTGTGTTGGTTGCCTGTAAGTACGCTGAAAGCTGTGCGCCTCTGCTGCCGATGACATTGAGCATAAACATAATACTCATATGGCGGAAGGAACAAACACTACTGGAAGGGAAGAAAAAGAATAGGGAAAAAAGCTCATCCCATCGGAGGACCTCCCCCCGAATGAAATTGTTTTCCGAGAAGCAGATTCGATTTCTTCTCGTTTGAAGAACCCAGTCATCCCAGCCCGGCTGCTCGTCATAGCTGGCAACACTGCCCCCGTCCGTATGGTGTGTGTAAGAGGTTCGTTTTATTTGGAAAAAGTTTTTTTTTCTTCTTCGCTCTCATGAGCGCCATGAAAAGCGAAAGACAACGAACGTGTTGGCCAAGTTTTATGAGGGAAAACTCTGTGTCGGAAACGACACCATAGAATGGTGAAATCGTACGAAAGGACAACGATTCAGCTAGTTTGTGGATGATTGGAAGCGTTTATCGAGATAAATTGAACCACTTTATGGCCATCAGTGTGGTATGTTTAGCTCGAGATTTCTGGTTTGGTGTTCTTTTATTTTTTGTTTTATCAATGAGTAGCTTCTTAATCCCTCAATATCTAAAAATTCGTACCATACCTGGAAAATCTCTCCAGAGATCAAACATTTACAAGGTAAATCCCCCCCCCCGGGGAGGGCAAAACCACCAAAAGAGCAAGCCCGCACGATAAACTGTTTAAACTGTCTGGCCTGAGCCGTGTTTAATTAAAACTGCTTCCGGTGTCACCAGGGGAGAGAGGGTCCGGGACAATAATGCGATGTAACCGACGACACAAATCCTCTGCCACTAATGTTCACAAGGAATTAGTGTAGGTGAAAGGGGAGGGGAGGGGGGGGGGGTCCCAAAACGCACGACTGGTGTCAATTTGGCCGGATAAGTCTCCTCTTTGGAAGGGTGTTTGTGTTATCACGGAGTAATAAAAAAAGAGGTTTGAAGGGATTTTTCGATTTAGGAGAGTTTGTCAGTTTTAAGTAACTTTTAACTTGGTGGAAGCAGATTGACCAAAAGTCACCAAGCTCGAAATTTCAAAATATTTTTCTCGAAAAGATCACAGCGTTCCACAAATGTTTCATTTTTCAACATTGAAAATTGGACCATAACTTGCTGAGAAATGTGGGAATTTTTCAGATGAGTTTTAATAAACTTACTTTTTTTTGTTTCTTTTTTGCTCCTCAAGAAGTACAAAATCTGCTGGGAACTGACCAAAAACCAAGTTCTAAATGACAATGTTGACAACAGTTATTTTTTCTGTGGTAACAAAGAAAGACAAGTCATAGTTACCTTGTTTTAAAAATATGCACCAGCACCGCACCCAAATATTTTAAAGTTCGGTGCTTATCGTAGTTACCTTACTACAGGTGCAGGTACTTATTTCCCTTCCCTGGCCTCCAGTCACATTTTCATATTGAGTATTTCAATACAATTTTTTAAGTCGTAGGGGCGCCTCCAGTCAAATTTTCATATTGAGAATTTCAATACAATTTTTTAAGTCGTAGGGGCGCCTTCAGTCAAATTTCCATATTGAGAATTTCAATACCATTTTTAAGTCGTAGGGGCGCCTCCAGTCAAATTTTCATATTGAGAATTTCAATTCAATTTTTAAGTCTTAGGGGCGCCTCCAGTCAAATTTTCATATTGAGAATTTCAATACAATTTTTCAAGTCGTAGGGGCGCCTCCAGTCACATTTTCATATTGAGTATTTCAATACTATTTTTTAAGTCGTAGGGGCACCTTCAGTCAAATTTCCATATTGAGAATTTCAATACAATTTTTTAAGTCGTAGGGGCACCTCCAGTCAAATTTTCATATTGAGAATTTCAATACAATTTTTTAATTCGTTGGGGTGCCCCTCCAGTCAAATATTCATATTGAGAATTTCGATACAGTTTTTAAGGCTTAGGGGCGCCTCCAGTTAAATTTCTGTACTGAGAATTTTAACACAATTTTTTAAGTCGTAGGGACGCCTCCAGTCAAATTTTCAAATTGAGAATTTCAATACATTTTTTAAAGTCGTAGGGGCGCTTCCAGTCAAATTTTTATATTGAGAATTTCAAACCAATTTTTTAAGTCTTAGGGGCGCCTCCAGTCAAATTTTCATATTGAGTATTCATTTCAATTTTTGAAGTCGTAGAGGCACCTCCAGACAAATTTTCAAAAAAAAAAATCGCTCCTCGACTTGACGACTTTTCGACCAACTGCGACAGCACGACACTGGGACACTGAAATGTCCAGAAAAAGTGCAAATGACTTGAATAAAAGAAAGGGCGCTTCAAAATTGAGCCAAGAAATTGGTGCAATCCCTTTTTTGGTCAAACATACACAGCAAAAAATCCGATGGTAAATTCGCATGCAAGAGCATGTACATCAGCTTCGTTAAAATAAACACTTAATATTACACACTGCATGTAATTTTTTTGCAAACACAAAAAAAAGTTGCAACCGACGGGATTCAAACCCAGCACCAACAGTAAGGACTGGCGCCTTAGCCCACTCGGTCATCAGACTGATGAAAAGCTGTAAAGATAAACGCATATATCAGCTTGACATTTCGGTCAAGTAGGTTTCCCATACTGATGGGCTACAAATTTCAGGGTGTAAAATCACATAAAATTGCATAAAATAATGCAATATTTATTTTACATCCAGGTATTTTACACGCAGCTTAATTACTGCATTTTTAGCTGTGTATCTTTTAACTTGAATATTTTTCCTTATAAAAATAAATAAATAAAATCAAACAGGTAAGTAGATGTCATCTACGCCAATCTACCCATAAACACACCCCTGCTCCAAGGAAATCGTTTTGAACCGTATAGGAGCGAAGCGAAGATCTTTTGTAAGCTCTAATCGTCTCTTTTGCAGCTGAGATTCAAACCAGAGCTCCTTAGTTGGTATCCCAATACCAATATCTACAAGCCCGCTGCGAAATTATGGGAAAGGTATAGCCTGTATCAGACTAGGATTATGCTGATACGGCTTTTATCATACCAGGTGGTGTTAGCCCTCGTGCAGCTTGCAAAGACCCATTTCAGAATGGCAGAGAAATAGGCGATCGAATTGCACGGTCATTGGGCATCAGCGTAATACCGATTGATATCGCTCAACTATTCTAAGCTTGGCGATTTACACGGAAAAAACCAATTCTCGAAATCGTGAATTGTGTTCATGAATTTTAGACCCACGAAGGTATTCACGTTTATAGCGTGAATGCACCATATTCATGAATTCTTTCATGTTTCTTAAATTCATGAACACAATTCACAATTACGGGAATTGATTTTTTTCCGTGTATCCTTCATTTTGAAAAGCGTTGCAGGTGGTATCGCGTGCAGCTGCTTCGATTGCTTTATCAAGTTAGGTCAATTTCCATTGTAGAACCTAATCAGTCCAGGCGCATGCATAACAAGATAAGACTTCAAGCACTTGGCCAAGCAATAATCGATGCTTATCTCTGTTGGTAACTTGCATAACGCCATAAATCAATTCAATTAAATCGAGCAAATGGTCTACCAATAAAATTTAGCTTCCTATGAAGAATTCTAGTTCCAAACCTCATAAACCAAAGGTCAAGACCATCAAACCAAGCTCCAAGTTCAGAACCAGCAATCCACTCCCGCATTGATTCGTGATTGTCCTCGGCCATGACCCCCCCTCGCCATCTTCGCTACCAGGTTTGGGCATAGTCATTAATCGAGACTACCCCTCATAGGCGCTCTCAACGTGGTAGCAGCAGCAGCAGCTAGGTGTGTGCAATCACCGCCGCCGGCTCACTACCACTTGGCACCGCTCAAGGACAACCGGTTCATTGTCTCGATAGCTGAGCTGAGTCGTTGAGCGTTCAACCGTCGAGTTCAGGAACGGTCGCCGCGCGACTTGACAAACACGTCGTCGTCGCCGAGTTCATTGATCGTTTCGTGTGCCGTGTCCTAATATATCTCCCCCCTTTGGTGTTTCGATGGCGTTCCGCGTTTTCGCGGGCGAATGTGTTATAAATTATAATATCTGAACGTTTTGTTGGGTTGGGGCCAGAGCTAGGCTAAATGAGCCACGGCAACAATTTCCAGAGAGGGTCGTCTGGCTCTTTTGGGTGCCGAGCAAAAGTTCGACAGGTGATTGAGCAGCACCGCTATTGTTGGAGGAAACGACCCTCGTAACATGTCTAGCTGAACATCCAACCATGTTCAGCATTTAGTACTTGGCTAGTTTTGCTCCCCTCGTGTTCAAAACTTGGAGTTGCAAACGTCTACAATGTCTGTGCTGAGACCGTAACGTAACCTCTGGTTTGATTTCAAGAAACTAACCTCAAAGTAAAGCGTAACGCCTCGCCGTTACGTTAACTTCGACAAGGTGCAAAACGTTACAGTTGATCAACGTTTCGTCCCCCTTTTTTTCGGCGCGTGACTCCACCACCATATGGCATTTATCAACAGAGGGAAAAATAACCTGCAAAAAAAGAAGCAACATACACCATACATCACACGGGTCTGGATATAGGGCCGACTGAAATTGTTGTTTGAGAGAGCAGGAGGACGTGGGAAGACTGGCGGCGTGCGATTGTTTGGCCCCCGAATAGCTGCTGCTAGACGTTCGTAAATTGGAAATGTCAAGGACACACTGACTGACTGGCTGATTCGACTTGTGGAAGGCACCCGCGAGAGGGTGGAAAAGCGGCAAAAGCAAACACGACCAATTTGTTACTTAAATTTTGAACATATTTTCAACAACAACAAAATTGAAAAAAAAAATGCAATTCCGTTTTGAAACTACTTATTTTTCCTGTCATTCTCTAAAGACGGAACGGTCTACATTTCATCGTTAATGGATGCTGAAAAGTTCAACTTTTCAGCACATGTATCGAAAAGAAACATTTTTCGATACTGTTTAGGAGTTTGACACTTATCTTGACGGAAAATAACACTTCACTGAAAAAAAAGTTTTCTAGAATTGGCTTGGCACCGTCTCCTAGGGTGATTTTAGCGGATTGCAGACTAGATTTCGCCATGTGATGTGATGATTGTCTAAGACTAAGTGTCCTAGAAATTGAAACACTGAAAAAAATAAAAGTACTAAATTCTTAAATTCTAGGAATTTTGGCACCTTTCCTTATTAAGTAATTCAAAAAACCCGATTACTAAATAAGTAAAAGTGGCAAAATTCCTAGAATAAAAGAAATTTGGTACTATTTTTTTTTATTTCAGTTTCATTGGGAATACACTCAACCCCCGGTGGTTGGTCACTTTTTCGTTGACACTTTTTTAGTTTATACCCCTTTGGTTGATCAAAGTCATACTGAAAAGACACGAACTGTCACTTTTTACACGGCGATCACGCACACTATCGAAACAAATGTTTGGTATTGTGTGTGAACTCCGTGTAAGAGGGGTGTCAAACTAAAAAGTGATCCCGTTCGTTTGACAACAGTTATTAAAAATTTGCTTGAAATTAATGCAAAAATATGTTATTTTAGCATTATTATGAGTTTAATTTTGTCCAGTTTTACATCTGAAAGACTTTTAAAACTTTAATATCAAAATAATTTGCTAAAGTCTCTCCACACAAAACCCCTTTTTCAATTCATCAAAAGTAGAATAACAATTTTTAATTACTTTGAACAAGTTTAGGCATCGCTCCATTTAGCAGCATTTGGTATTGATAATAACAAAAAAAAAAACATTTTAATAGTAGTTTATGCAACAAGTTGCAAAAAGAGGTTTTTTTCAGCACGAGTCGTACATTTATCCAACGAGGTTCACCGAGTTGGATAAATACGAAGAGTGCTGAAAAAATCAAGTTTTGCAACGAGTTCCATACAACATTTTTTGCAATTCCAAAAAACACGCACTGAGTGAAATTTTATGTAAAATTTTCATGTATTTTGTCAATAAATCGTTTTAATAAAAAAAATGTTGAAAAGTGTTATTTTTAGAAACAAGTGCTGAAAAGTTCAACCCATTTGAGTGCTGAAAAGTAGAACTTTTCAGCATTTATTTTGAAAAGTGTTGCTATTCGATTCTGTTATTTTTGGTACAGAAAAGTAGGCTATTTCGTCGTTCAAGAATGACAAGAATAGAAAGTAGTTTTACGACGGAATTGCAAAAAATAATTTAAAAATGCAATTTTAATCAACATAAAAAACTTAATTTCTACCTAAAATATTCGAATTATTTTGAATTTTTACTCAGATTATACACTGCAACTTCTTCATCGTTGTTTTTCGAAATTTAACAGAGATTTAAAAATGAAATACCTCAAGCTGTTTTGTGTTTTTCCCATTTCGCTGTACTGAAAATTATGTGAAAATCAGCATTTCAATAAAGATGAGATCTGAATTATCCATGCAACATTTTTTTATATATCTTAACAACTGTTTCCAAAATGCTCTACTTGTGGCTTGTTTCAATTCATCAAAATTTTAAACGCAAGGAGCAATTTTTCAAGTGATTTTTCAAATTTCGCCGCATTTTACGGTGTTGACCAGATTTCACGGCCAAGGGCAAATTTCACGGATTCACGGATTTCGAGATTGATTTCGCTTCTGTTTTCTGGAATTGGGTCCTAAAGTGAAGCTTAGATTGCTGACAATATTGATTACAGCGATAGAGCTTATTTTTCTGAGTACAATGTCCCTTTAAGCGACAACAAAGGATTTAAAATGGATTTTTAATTCAATTTTGAAAAATTAACTTCATGGCTTTTCTTGAGAGAAAAGGTCCTGCTTGACAGTTCGTTCCTAGGGGACCATAGTTGATTCATCGAAAAAATGTTGTCTTGTCAATATTTTTTTTGCGTTAAAATAAAAAAAAGTGATCCGAAATGGTTTTTAATCTTGTTTTTACCGTTGTACATAAAAATTTACATAGGGTTTTAGTACCCAATTGCAAAAACGGTTGTATTCAACTCTTTGCTGGTCAGAGTTGGGAAATTGGAAAGAAAGTGGCACGACGGTGTGGAAATGGGAAGATTGTAGAAGGTATTGTTTTGATTCGCAGCGTGTTCAACGAGCTGTACCTCGTATATTGCTGAACGGTGTTTCTCTTCAAGAAGCAGGGACTTTCAGAAGTTCTACAGGAGCTCTTCAAGATGTCGGTTTGGGCCGTGGCGGGATGAAATTCTCTGCAAAGCCTCTTCAGGAGTTTGGAAGAGTTCTTGAGGGGAGTTTTATCCTGTCGCGGTCTGGATGTATGTGCAGTGGCTATCTTGAAAAGCTCTTGTGGAACTTTTGAGACTTTTAGCCGCTTGCTACTTGCTAACGAATTTTCCAGTACAACTTCCAGTACAAATCCGTCCACCGGTTGACTAATTACTCCTTCAAAATACAGCCAAGAAATCTGTCAAACAGCGGCCAAATTCAAAACATCCGGCCTGCCAAAGTTACCAAGAGAATCTGATTTTTCGTCAATATGTTGACCAGTGTATCAATAACTACGTTAACATGTTAACGGATGGTAAAAACTTTGACTCTGTCCAACCCCTAGAGTAAAACCATGTAAACAGTGCAGGCGAGTTGGCAAATTACGTCCCGTTGTAAAATCAAACAGAGGGAATAAATAACTTGCAACCAAATTTTTGGGCTAGAAATTTTGACAGGTTAATTTCATGGATCACATAATTCTTGTCGCATCATGTAATCTGATCATAATATTTACATTTTTTCGACAGAAGTGATGGTGTCTCTTACTCATGTTGTGAGTGATTTCAACAGTTTGACAGTTATAAGCGTTTTTTTTTTGTGGAAACAAAAACACTTTAAATAGATACAATTCTCTAGAGATAATTTTATTATTGCTAGAAACATAAATTGTAATCAGAGATTTTTGCGTCACCCTCCGAACGAACGGAACAAGCAAACAACCGTACACTGTTTACTATTGACTGTTTACCTAAACTGATTACGGCGATTGTAATTTGTTCCGCTTTCCATTGGGGCGGTATCACGTTGGAATAACGTCGTAAATATTTCCACCGAGAAATTTGATACACTTTCACAACCATTCAACTGTTTTTTTCGCCTTAATTTTCCGCTCAAATTACTCATTGCAACTTTGAAGGCAAGATGTATTACCCGACGACGTCGAAGGAGTCCCAAGTCATACAAGATCATCAAAATGCCTGTTTAGAAAACAATTGGGATTTCCGCCCATTCTAGCCAATAAACTTTGCCCTGTTTTGCCTGGGAAATTCCTTAATCACCACACTTCACAAAGGGTTCTTCCGTCGGTACTCACCTTTTTCGTTATAGCTTCTCACGGCGCACGATCTTGAGCATTCGCTCATGGACTAATCCGCTTGGTCTTCCTCTACTTCTTCGTTTTCTTTTTCCCGGTGAGCTTTTATGTCTCGTGTGTGAGGCCGGTTTCGTACAACACTAATTAATTCACCTCATCGTCACACGTCGTCGCTGTCATCGGCTAGTTGACGTCGTCGTCTTCAAACACACTTCTGCTGCTGGTGGTGTCGTTGCTGCCGTACACACGGTTTGTAATCCAAAATGGGTTTTCGAGAATGAGGTCACACACTACTACACACCGCGCACTGCTCACGCACACGCACACACGCACAAGGGCAACTAAGTCGCAGCCCCGTACACACTCTAGTGTGACAACACCGACCACTACACTATAAATAGCGCACCTCTGGCTTAATCCATACTGCACGGAGAGGGCGTAGCGCTAGCTGCGACTTGTCGTAATCCAAAAGCGATAGGACATTTTTTTCCGGAGCTGCACAGAACAATGCACTCGATACTGGTTCTATCGTCAGCCCGAAATTGGACCGTCGGCGAGCCCCAAATTGTAAATCTTGTCGGGGGTTTTTCTTTTAACGACCGGCCGACCCAAGTCGACGTTCTCGTTCGCGTTTTCTTTCAAGATTTATAGCCGTCCGGCAGTAATTGCACAATAACTCATCTCATTTTCCCGTTCTTTTCCTCCACTTTTCGGACTTGCCAAACCGAGCTTGCTTGCTCTACCCACTCGGATCTCGGTTGGCCTTCTTTACGTTCCGTCCACGAAACAATGGTGAGATGTCGATCGCTGAAGTATACCGCCTCGAGAAACTAGATTTCTTCGTCGACTTCACCAACACTGGCCCGCAAAGAGGAAGTACACTTGCGATTTGACTACTTTTTTACGTCTTCTAGGGTAGTCCCAAGTACGCAATCCTCTAGAGTTGTTAGGCTATAGCGTAATCGGGAACGCTGATCAGTACCAATGGTCGGTTGTGAGTTCAAGCCTCACTTAAGCCACGTGGATTTTTTTTGCCGTTAGAGCTGATACTTTCCTTCAACTCTGCACGAGGTGCTTCCATTCGTAGTTTACAGTTTCACAGATTTCGTAATCGATTTCTTTCGGAGTACGGATCGGGAACACAACGCCAACGAATCGTGTTCAGCGAAGCCCCCCTCACGTCAAGATCGTGCGTAATCGGGAATATCCAAGCAGGCTTAAAGCCTTCCACTGCACGGTCAGAAAATTTTCAGTAACTTTTCACTTTAACTCCATCCACTGCTGGCTTGCACAGACACTCGCTCACGCGGTGTGTGTGTGTTTCACACAAAAGCACTTTTATATTTTACTTCTTGTTTTCCTTTCTACCCCCACACACCGTGCTCTGCGCTGCGCTCCACTGCCGTGTACATACACGCACACACACACACACTCGAAAAAAAAAATTAAAAACCTTTTTTCCCAATCACTATTTCCAAGGGCGACCGAACGCTTCTGAACGACCGCATCTGCAAACACGTCCGAACCGGCCGACTGTATCTCAATGACTGACTCGGCTCGCTCGCTCGCCTGCTGCGATCGGCTCAATTTTCAAGAGAGCAAGAGAATCAGCCGAACGCTCTCCCTCTCTCGATTGCAACTTCGGCCTTTCGCACGTGTGTCTTTGTGCAGTCTCTTTGTTTTGTGCTCTTCGGCTTTGTGCAACTACGGTAGTGGTGTTTGTGACGTCTGGTTGTTGTTTCTGGTGTTATTGTTTGAGAATTTTCTCTTTCTCTCACCTTTTTTTGTTTTCGTGATTTTCTCTTCGAGGTCGGGATTCCTAGCTGACTCGTCGCAAGTGTGTTATGCTGCGATGATAATTATAAATATTTTGTAATGGGTAATCCTTCGACGTTTTGATTGTTGTTGTTGTGTTTGGTGCTGGAGTCTGGGGAAAGAGACAAGGTAGAGAAAAAAGGTAATAAATTAGATGATTATACTCAATGCACAACTTTTGTCGGGGCCACTCAGCAAGAGATCAGCGAGATTGCGGGTGTGTATGTGTGTGATTTTTCTGGTTGAATGCAGACGCGGGTGCATCAAATGCACTTGTTTGACGCGGTGATAGTAGTGGTGGCGGTGATGAAGGTTTGAGAGGAGTGGGAGGCATCAAGTATAGAGTTATCTAAGCCCGATCTCACGCACACTAGCACGCCATTTGTTTTGCTGGCCGGTACAAAATTTAACCTCAATCTTTTTCGTGTACGTACACGCAATACATGCGCACGTAGATAACTCTATTGAATTCCTTGGGATGGTATCTGTGGCACTTTTTTGGTGAAAGATTCAAGGATCATGGAAAACGTATACTAAGTTTGTTTTTTTAGAAGTACAAAATTAGTTAATTGAATTTAAAATGAACAGTTTAACAGTTGAATATTGTATTCTTTCATGCGTGAATACAAAAATAAAGCGTCGAAACCAGTTGTCAGAGAAATTTTCAACCTCAATGTTCGATGATTTCCGATCTCTTGGTTTCAAGCTTTTGACAGCTGTCAGTCGTTGCAGTAAGACATTTTCCATTGAAGCTCCTTCAAGACTTTCTTGTCTCGATTTTACTAATTTCTTCATTTACCTTTTTTACACACGGAAAAAATCAATTCTCGAAATCGTGAATTAAATTCACGAATGCGAGAACCACGAAGGAATTTATTCACGTTTATATGTAGTACAAATGCACCATACTCATGAATAAATTCCTTCATGGTTCTCGTGAACTTAGTTCACGATTACGAGAATTGTTTTTTTTTCTGTGTACTAAAATTGAAATAGTGTATTTTGTATTTTTTGATATTTTTTTTACAAGTTATATGGCACTCAATAAGACACATTTTGACACATCTGAGACATGAGTTTTTGAAACAAAAACTGATTTTTGAAAATCTGATGATGTTCGATTTTCAATGTTGAAAATTGAAACTTAAGTGTAATTTTCATTAAAAATAATTTCATAATTTTAAAATATGGACTAAAATATGAAATGAGTACAATAATCTATTTGTAAACCTTTTCAAAAGTTATGCTTGATTTTAAAATTAGGAAAATGTTTCACAAAAGTTTAATTTTCCCTGAAATTTCGTCAGTTCGTCAGTCATAGAAAACCATATTTTCATCGATTCGAATTCTTTGTGATGCTGTACACAGAAAAAAATGATGGTAATATTCATCAGGAAATGGTGACAGATTTTGTGGCAGAAAAAATGATTAATTTTACCCCAGAAAATGGTGAATTTTCATCAGTTTTTGATGAATTTTCATCAGGCTTACATTTTTACACATTTTTTATGTAACATTACTCAAAAAAGAGGTAATATTCAACCTACCAAATTTTCAACATTCCAAAATTCAACTTTTTTTTCTGTGTAGCTCAGAAAATATTAGTCCAATTTTCAAAATGTAAGAAAGAAAGTTGAAGGAAATTTTCTCAGGTGGTTTTATTTTAAATCCAATAGTGGCTTTAGCTTGATGATGGTACATTTCTGGAGTTTTTTTTTTTGTTTTGTAAAGGTCCAATAAACCAGTTTTTGCTTTTTGGGTGTTTTTTAATACCCCTGACTTCAAGGTGGATCAAAACTAATTTGCGAAGCATAATTTCGCCATCTTGGATTTACCATTTCTTTTTTTTCTTTTTAATTTATATTTATTCAATTTTTTTCCGTGTACATTTATACAGTCAAAAAATATTATCACCTCAATTTTAAATACTAGCAACTTCAATTTATTAATAAAATATTGTAGCTTTTTCTATTTAGTGATTTCAAATGCAGGAGGTCTTAAAAGGGAAAAGGGATACCTTAATACTAACTTATAAAATATTTAACATGTGTTAATCATTTTTAAGCAAAGTTATATGTGAGCCAAAAGAAGACTTTAATTATTTTATTTATTGCTAGTTAGATTTTCCGAAGATTTGATTTTTTGAAGTGATATTTTTCGGAGGACATTAAGAAATCGATTCTGGACTGTACATTATTAAAAATGGCATTACATTCCATTCTCAATTATCCGAAGATATTAGAAAAAAATCACTTCCGATTGAATCAAGATTTTTTTCGATTATCGAAAAAAAATCTTATCTTAATTTTGATTGCCATGCTTGAGTAGAATTGATTAAGAGTTAAAAAAAGCGTCCAAAATGATTGAGATGTAATTTTGAAAAAAATGTTTTAAATTATTTAAAAGGCAACTTGCAAAAAGTATTGGAATAAAAAAAAACAATTTGGTCAAGATTCGATTATTCAGTGGCAGTGCGTGGCCGAATGGTTACGCTGTCCGCTTTGTAAGCGGATGATTCTGAGTTCGATTCCCATCTGCTGCAACCTTCCATCGGATGAGGAAGTAAAATGTCGGTCCCGGCCTTGGTTGTTAGGCCTCCATTTCTCCATGCCATAAGTACAAACAACACACCAAACCAAGCCTACTCCGGTGGAATCGATGGCGGCGGTTGAACTCGCAATCCAAAGGTCGTCAGTTCAAACACTGGGGTGGAAGGTTCCTTGGAGTAAAAAGAGGTTTGGGTGTTCTCCCCATTCAAGCCTTCGGACTCCTAGGTTCGAGCAGAAACTTGCAATAGAGACCACAAAAGACCCGGGGGTCGTTAATGTGGATGGTTTGATTTTTTTTGATTTTTTTCGATTATTCAAAGCCTCGTAGAAATCTTCGAATCTAACTTTGGATAAACGAAACTTCGAATAATCGAGTCTGGACTGTATAGTTCAAAATTTTTATCAAATTCATCAGGCATCCACGAAACTGTTCACCGATTTATTCACCAATACATGTTTATTATCGACGCATCGCGCACTTGACAACAGAGATGTCAAGACGTTCACCTTCAGTTCCACCTTTTCTGATCAAACCTCCATTAGGTGGTATTGTTTCCGCGATGATTCGCCAGATCTAGCCGGAATAATAATAGTTTCTTCAAACGAATCGAAATGGGGCTGTATGAAACAAGAAAAAAATACAACTCGACCATAAAAACCACGAAAGAGAAACGTTTGAGAGTCAGCAATTTCGTCGTCGTCGTCGTGTTCGCCGGTAAACCGTGGACTTCGTCAGCTATCCAGCCAGCAAAGAGGCAGAGGGAGAGAGAGGGAAACGAGTTTAAAGCATTGAAGAGGAAAATTGAAAGCAACACACAGAAGCCGGAGCGAAAAAAAAGAGCTTTTTGGTATAAAAATTATAACTGTATATTCACAGAGCGGCTAAGCCCCCTCGAAGTTGAATGCGCCTTGGCGCACATGTATTTTGCTGCCCCTCCCCCCCTTTACCATTTTCCACCGCATTTCTTTATCTAATGGGCCCCTTTTGAACCAATGGTAAGAGGGTAATGCGCCAATTGTTGCACATTTGGAAACAATATTTCAACGGATTTCGATTCAAATTTCTGCCAAAAAATGTCAAAAACACGTAATTTTCCAAAAACCTTCCCCGATTAAACCCGTGCCTCAGTTGCTCGCGGACAGTCTTCTTCCCTTGCGTGCACTTGTTTGAACTTGTTTGTTGGAAAGGCAAACTTTTCCCCGATCCATCGAGGGGTCGTCCCGGCCAGGCACCCACACTCTCATCAGCCGATGAATCGGCACGCCGCCGCCGCCGGTGGAATGCGATGCAGCAGGCTATGAGTGCACAATATAGCCACGGCTATATAATGCTCTTTACGGGCTTATATAATGCACGCAACTGCTCGATTTAATAGCTCACAACAACAACAACAAAAATTGCTACCTTGATTGGTGCCGTGAGAGGTGATTGAATGGAGTGTTTCAGAGCTGGGAGAGCATTCTTTGGGGTTATTTATTGTTTAGGGAATTCCGATGATCAATTAAAAATAATTAAAAGATTTTATTAATAACTCGATTTTATCCCACCTAGATTGAGGTCGTTGAACTCGATTCTGAAATAGGATTATCAAATTAATCCTCGGATAATCGGAACATCGGATAATCGAACTTGGGCAGTATTCTTTAAAGTTTTTCTTTGAAAGTGAAATCCCATAGCTTGTTATAGGACCTTTAAAAAACTTTGGATAAATTTTTTACCTTGTTATAAATCAACCGTTCTTGAAAAAAAAATCAATTTACTGACACTTTGTCCATGCATTTCCAAAATAAAAAAAAAGCCAATTTCCATCATAAGTTTTTCCATACAAGACTTCATACTCCATGTGAATAACGTCATGATTCGAATTCCCGGACGCTTCGAAACCCGGACACTTCAACTTTCTTTATCAATTATTTGGATATAAGTTCGCATTATGAATGTCAAAACTGTATTATTTGATGAATTCTAACATCAACTTTCATTAAAAGTTTGTTTGAACGCAGTAGTTAATGCCAAAACAATAAAATAAAATAAAATTATAAGTTTACCAAAAATGCGAAACATTTCAACGGAAATATTTCATAAGCGTCCTAAGCACCGGGAAGGCAAAGCAGAAATTTATGTTTTTGATTTTCTTAAATTCTAGCCATTTTTTATATAAACTATCGATTGTTTTGATGTTAACAGCTTATTTGAGACCTAAAGAATGCCATTCACTAACATTTCCGTCCAAATTTGTGCGATTTATAAGCAAAATCGAGTGTCCGGAATTCGAAGCAAAAGTGTCCGGATTTCGAATCAGCTTTTTCCAGTGTCCGGGATTCGAAGCACAACAAGTCATTTTAATTTTCAAATTCTGATGAAAAATTGTTAGAAAAGACATATTTTGCATGCATTCTCTTAAAACTGTATACTAAATCCTGATGATATTTCTACATTTCCAACTTATTACATGATTTTTTGCCAGCTATAACAAAAATAATATGGTACTAGGTGTCCGGATTTCGAATCATGACGTTATTCGAAAATCAGTAGAAGGAGAAGGAGATGGAATTTTCTAATCGGTTTGGTGTCTTCGGCAAAGTTATGAGGAAGGATGGATTAAATAACGTTTATTTTATGTGAATTCATATTTTGGTACCATAATTTGCACCATCCTAAATACTAGGACATCTTAGGCTAGAGTTTAGGAACGTACAAATTCTTGTACTAGAATACATTTTTTTGTAAAACCGGTGATTTTTTGAAAAAAAAAAAATATTGTCTCACAGCAGGCCTGCCCAACGTCCGACCCGCGGGTCGGACCCGTCCCGTGCAAAAAGGACGGCTTTTCAAAATAGTTCTATGACCGGCGTTTTAGGCTGTTCATGAAATAATAAATAAATCAATTGAATGTCTGAATTATAAAAATGTTTTTATGATCAAATTTTAACATATTATAACAACATTCATGTTTGAATTAAATTCCTATAATTTCTATATTGATATTTCTAAACTGAAAAATGATGCAAGAAAAAAAATTATCCATTTCGTAAAGATTTTAAATTTGGATTTTTGTCTAAAAACGTACAAAAAGATACTAAATTTAAATTTCTTAAAATTTTAACTGTGTTTACTTCAATTTGAAGTTATTTTTTACTTTTTTTCTTGTTTTAATAAATAAGTAAGCAAAAACTGATGTATTTTTCCAAAACAACTTTTCAGTGATATTTTTTTTAAATAAAGCTAAAAAATGCATATTATACATACTGAGATTATATCGCTGCAAATATTTTAAAAATATTAAGAAATGTCTCAAAGTGAGTCAAGAAATTAGAAAGCAAACGTATATTTTTCATAAACTTTGAATTTCGAAAAATAACGAAATGAAAATAATTTAATATTTTTTTTACATTTAATACATTTAGTATGTGTTTAAACTCATTTTAAAATATATTTTTTAATATTTGAACAAAGATGCACAACAACGCAAAAAGTTTTTATTATATATAAAGGATATTCGAATCAAAATTTCGTTTGAATAAATTTTATTATGTCTCATTGGATTGTTTTACATCGTAGTGTTGAGGATATTAAACTTAAAAAAATGCAACGACCATTGAAATTTTAATTCTTTTTTTTATAAAACAAAATAATATCAAGGTATATAATTGTTATCTTCAAAAACAATAACTATACAATTATGAATAAACAAAAATTAAAATAAGTCAAATAGACACATTTTTGAATGTTATCTTTGTTTTTCATTTTAAAATTAAGATTTATGAATCTTATTTGCAACACAAAATCTTCTCTTTACTTACCCTAAAAGAACCCAATCATAAAAAAATGAAAAAGATGTTAACTTTTCAACTTTTATCAAATATTAGTTCCGGCTCGCCACTGCTTCAGAAAAAGGGCAAAAAGGTTGGGCACCCCTGTCTTACAGAATTTCAAAAATCATTTTCAGTTGCAGAATTAAGGAGATTTATATTTCTTCCAAACATCCTAACATACATTCATCATCCATCCAAACATAACTCGAATCTTATGAAAAGAAGGATGAATTTCTATGAATTTTGATATTTTATAACAAAGAAAGGTTAATCTTTATGAAATTCCCAAATTCTCGTAAAATTATTACGTATATATTTCAGTAAAACAACATTTCTGGGAAATTGTTCATACTGGGAACAAGGAACTAGGGGAGTGGTTTATGCTCGATTCTTGGGAATGGTAAATTCCTGCGAATGAATTTCCGGAAAGTGGACTTCTGAGGAATGGGATAGAATCCCCTCTACAACCGAATCCCGCCACTAGACTTCGATCAGAAAATTCTCCAAAAATCAATTTTTGAACCATTTTTTGATCTTTATAAAGCATTGGAAAGAAGAACTCTTAAACTGCTGACTTGAGGAATTGAAGTTTGACTTGTTGTATGTACCTTTGCCATTTTTTAAGTGTCATTTCGAGAGCTGTTCTCTCTCGATCTCGACAGAAAAGTATGTAGCCAAAACCAAATCTTTACGTGTAAAGGAAGGAAAAGGTTACCCAACCTTGGAACCCAAGTTGAAACCTCCAAAACCAATCATTATATCCTATTTTTGATTTCAACCCTTCACAAAGAAGTTGTAGGGAACTCCATGAAGACGACGACCAGTTTGGGATGCTTTGGACCACTTTGATTTGCTTGATTGGTTCCAAAAATACCACAAACGCACGCGTAGCCCCACGGCTAACCTCAACGCATGTGCGTTCCAACATGGCGGCGCGGCCATGGCCTGCTGTTCGCGTATAGGCGCGATGGTTTTCATTATCAGACCGTGTGTGTGTGTGTGCTCTGTTACATCACAAAACCAGACCAGACACAGACGCGCGTTTGCTGGGGAGCTCCGCCGTTGTTACAACAACGCACGCGAGCGAGCGATCGAATTACCCTGTTGCCAAAATGGAGCAAAAACTGCTGCTCAGTTTTTGACGTTTTGCGATTCTGTTACCGTGCAACCAGTTTTTTGGCCATAAGTGGGACACGCTGCGCTTTACCTTCGCGCGTTTCTCCGCGATTACTGCGCTGGCGAATACTTTTTGTTTGTTTACATTCTTGGCTTTTTATGCCGAATGCGTAAACACAAGCCACCGCCGAGAGTGGCAAGTCACGTATAAACAAGACGCGATCGTCGTTTACTGTTATTGTTTGCCTAGTTGGCAGGTTTTTGTGTGTTCCGTGAAGAAACTGAGCGAGATATGGCCGAGACTGATAGTGGTTCAGTAGGCTGGGGAATACTGCAGGTGAGTCGGGGTAGTGCCGGTTGACAACGCCTACTTAGGTAGACGGTTACTGTTCTTTCAGCAAGATACCGAAGTATCGCCGGATCCTAACTAGGTTAGACGTCACCTTTCATCGTGGAATCTTCCAGCGAAAATTTCGTTTCCTGCAAAGTGAGTAGATTACGGCCATTTCGCGTCATCCTATCTCCGCCAAACATCTTATCCTCATCTCGCTAAACTCAACCAGACGTGCCGCGTGGGTGGGGTTTGCAAGGATAAAGAAAATTGGCTGATGGCGTGTGATGGAACAGCAGCGCTAGACGCTTCCACTAAAGGTCTGGCTGTGTTACACGCTTTGTTGTGTGGGTGCCCCGAAATTCGATTGCTTCAAGAAGTAGGTGTACTCCGAAACGTGTCGTGTGACCCAATTTTTTGCTCTTTTTCTGCTGACATTAGCTGTTTCTTGGTTGTTGTTGTCGTTGTTCCTTCTTCATACTCCGACCGCTTTATTATATAGCTTCTACAACGTCGTCGTTATCACGCAAAAGGAACACCAGGAGAGAACTTCGAGGTCGAAGGAAAGGTACAGCTTTCCGAGTAGACTTATGAGTGTTGTGAACGGTGCCACCGAATAATGGATTCCTGGGAACAAGGGCGGTTTTATGTTTACAACCCAACATTGTTTTGATTTGTAGGTCGCAGCATAAAGACAAACATCGAATGAAAGCATTCGTATGTATAAACGATTCGGAATGATCCAACCAGTATCATTTGATTCAGGTACTGCACAAACGAGATCAGATTCACCTGTCGCCATCTTGAAATCAAACATGGCGCCAATCTGTCAAAAACAAATCAACGCATCCAAGCAAGCCATTGTAGCGACGATGACGAGGATAACTTACCTGACTCAACAGGTGCACACCATCTGTCAGCACGGTAGCGTTCCCAGTTGCGTCATTTTGAGCAACGCATCAACGACAACAAAAAAGGCGCCATTCATTAAACGGCAGACCGGTCCGTGGCGAACCTTTTTTCAATGCCAAAATCATTGACCCAATTTAGTCAAGAGAGTGTGAGAAGGCACAACACAGCTAATTTGCCATTTGTTGCTGCGATGCGTTGTAGTGTTCGATGATAGTACAGATTTACGTGTACACAATCACACACACTACCACGTTCGGGTTGTCGCGTCGTCAATATAAACATGCAAAAACAAGCAGGAATGGGATACAACGGCGGCGGTACGTGACAATCACTCACTGATTGGCTTTGGGTTGGCACTTTTTGTAAACAAATGACAACAACAACAAAAGCGCCTACTGTGGTGCGCTTTCCAAAAAGGAATGACATTGGGCGCTGTGACAGATAAACACGTACGCGGGGTTGGCTGTCATGGCGATAGCTTTGTTTTGATTTGTTTTGACTTGTTTTGGAAGATACATTGTTTTAAAAATAGTGTAGAATTCTGGAATAGGAAATTCATTACTGTTGCCGTAATTTTTGGGGAAAATCAGAAGAGAAAATCAGAAAGAGAAATATACCTCTTCTTGTCGGTCACCTATCTTCGGCTTATGGAGAGTTTGTTGCTCGATTAAAGTTACAAAATAACTGTTTAGGCCATAAACATACCAGCAACAGCTCCGCCGCGAGTAAGCACACAAAAAGGCACTATTTTAGAAATTTAGCATGCAGCAACAAAAAACAAACGTCCTGAGTTATTTGACATATTATCTCGTCGATGGCTAACCGGCTACCAATACCACTAGCACAACGTGCCAATGAGAGACAGTGATGCCAGGAAACTTTCTATGGAAATATTTCTTTTTGCCTAAAAGTTGTATACAAATTATATTAACTGACAGCACTTGACAGCCACGCAAGAGCGCTAAACAAACTCGGCCGATAATAGAAATTGCGTGGGCTCCAGCGCATTCTCGTATGACCAGAATAGACATTGGAAATATTTTTGTAAAATGCTTGTAAAAGGAATAGGAATAACTTTTGGTAGAAGTCAAATTGAACAGAAATGTTCACAAATAGCTGCTCTACTGACTGGTGTGCTTGGTTTTAGTAAATTTTAAGAAACTATATTTCTGCCTGTACCGTTAGACAGATGACTGATGTTTTGAAAATCAATCCTATACACTTATAACGGTCTTGAAACATTGTCAACACGATGTTACAGATTATGTGGTGGCAGCATCCTACTAAATAACAGTTCTTGATGTATCACCAGCAAACGCATCATTAAATGAATTATGGCACATATCGGAAAGGCATAATAAATTAATCCCATCAATGAACGACAAAACTGCAACTTCCTGAATGGTAATATCGTTACGAGACGAGTTTTCCCCGCAGTCGTGTATCGGAAACAGGTTACTCGCCCAAGACCACTGGAAACCCGTTTAGATCCCCCGGACACCTTCGTAGGGAGTGAACTCGAAGGTAGAGACCCTTAATAGGGAGACTGGTCTAAGCTGGCTAAATCGATCTGGCAACGAATGTTTTGAGCTTGGCAACACTGATAAGTTTTGCTGGGCGTAAAGGCAAATGCTCGTTTGGATACGTCAAACTCGTGTCTGTTTGGGTACGTCAAATTCACTTCGACCAGTCTCCCTATTAAGGATCTCTACTCGAAGGGGGAGTGGCATAAAATATCATAATCGACGTCCCTATTAGAGAAAAACTCACTTCAATCGAATCTTTCAATCCAGCGAAATCACGACTCTGCTGCACTGTGGAACCGCAAGTCCCCCGATAAGTCATTTTCTAGTTGGACTTGACTTGAGGAAAAAAATAACACGGCGAAAGCAAAAGCTCCGAGGGCGGAAATCGCACGAGAAGATTGAGGTTAGGGCGGTGGGAAGAGAGCTCGTGCTCGCGCGACTTGCCAAACCAGTTTTTTTTTTGCTTGTAACGACACCGAAGTCTCTCTTCTGGTTGTCCGCGAACTCTGCGCGTGAGCCAACACCGGTCGAGCGCGACAGGGTTGCCAGCCAGCTGTCAAACTAAATTTGTTTGTTTTGAATTCTTGAATTTTTTAATTGATTTTCACTTAAATTGGCTTAAATAACAAATTTTTCGATGGTAACCCTAGATAGAGAAGGGTTCAACACCGTCCCATCCCGTATCTCACCCCCTTGACGCCCCCGGCCTGTCCCCTTGGAACCGGATTCCGGTTTTTTTGCTCAGTGTTTCAAGACTCAAGCGCACCATTTAAATTTTAAAATGAACTGCCCTTCCTCGCAGGACCAGCGCGTCGGAATAACTTTAGTTGTAATGGCAAACGGGGATGCTGGGAACCTAGGAGTTCTGCGGGTTGGGATTCAACCGCAGCTTTCGATGAACCAAAGTTTTTTTTTCTGGGTAGAGACACATGTAGTACCAGTACAAACTCTAATGGTTGACCCATTTGTGCAAACTGTTGTTGTTATTTTGTCAATGGTTTTTAAATGGAAAAGTCGTGACTGAAGAAGCTATTACACAACGGCAAACAAACAAACAAACAAACTCGCACTTTTTGACAGTTTACCAGTTTGCCTGGATTTGTTTGTACAAACGTCAGCCTGCATACATTTTGCTTTGTTTGCGAGTTTGCAGCAAACAATTTTAGGAGTTTGGCTAACTGTCAAACACGAAAAAGTGTGAGTTTGTTTGCGGTAGTGTAATAGCTCCTTGAGAAAAAGGAAAAGGTTTGTTAAAGGAAATTATATTTCGTGTAGTTGTTCCATGAGATTAAACATATTATATTTTATAACTCGTTTTCCCTGATGAGCATGACCCAAAAGTCAAAACTATTATTTTCGTATGGTCCGAAAAACCATTTTCCACGATTGGCTAAGGGGCCTCGTATTCATTTTACAAGTTAAATCGGAGCCTATTGTACGGTATGTCCACGCATCTTTCCTCTTCAGTTGACTCTGTGAAATGTTCACAGAATCTGTCACCTGCTGTTAATGCAACGCAGTCAGCATGGCCGCTTTAATGAGTGATGTATGTTTAAAAAAAAATACTCTAGTCTTATTCACTTTAATTAAGAGTGTAAATGAACATGGCAACTCAGCCTACTATTTCCACATTTCACCAGGTGTCGTTAACGAAGCTCTTAATCGCACTCCCAATCCGTTGGATTAATTCAACTCAAAAAGAGATAATCAACGCCATTTAGCCAAACCGTTCGTTTTTGTCCATGTTCACAACACGCCAAGGTGAACCGGATTACCACGTCAGGGCGAAATTTACCATGCAACAAAAACAGCATCTCTCGCGTTTCCTTCACTTTGCAATTATTAGCGTCCGTCCGTACGCACATTCCTGTCGTCAGGCTCGGCTTGACCACGGTCACCAGGCGCTTTAAAATTCATTCGCGCACTTTTCCTTGACAGAGGCGACAACTTCATGCATTTTTAATGCCACGTGGTGCACTGGCGTCGGCTAAACGTCAAATTCGCTCCAGATGGTCACGTTGTTTGGCAACACTGACTGCTTTGGTTGGTGGGAATGATGTTGATGATGGATACAGCGCGAACTTAACCTTCAAGTCACGACTCGCCTTAAACAAAGATGGCGCGGATTGAACAAATAAGGGTCAGCTCGTGAGCCTTGGTTATTGTTTTGCGAGAGTCTTGGTTCCTCGCAGCACAGGTTCAAAAGTTAGTGGGTCATGCTGGCCGCAGCTCGTGAGTGAGCTGTCACTGTGACAGCCGTGCCAATCGGCGTGAAAGTTGCGCTGGAGTATCGTTTACTAGCTGCAGTTGGCTGCACTTTTTTCCACTTCAACTCGTAGCAGAGAGAGGCACTAGCCGGCTAAATTTAAACGGCACTGCGATGTGGCGTGTAAAGAGAAAGTTTCCGACGAGAAAGTCCACCGGAGTCAGTGACTATGATTGGGAAGCCGCATGTTACGAAAGATTAAGCTGGTTTCCAGCCCATTAAGTGTGAGGCAACAGAGTGGGAGAGCTTTCGCGATGCAATTAGCAACCCGTCGCCCGGAAAAATGGCGGACCCGCTGGCTGTCAAAGGTGACAGCCGACCCGAATGACATCATGGTTTGGCGTGGCGTGGGTAACCTTCAAAATTCAAAGTCCCGTCAATCATTTGTCGACTGAGAGTGAGAATGCGGTGTTTCCTGCGTCGGCGAACGAGACGTGCTGACTGATGCTGATGGAAACACTAGCCATCGTGTGTCCGATCGAATCGCCGCGAACTGAAAAGGTATAAATAGCTGCGTCAATATTTGTATACTTGATATCCCACGGGACGAGACGAGTTTGCGTCGACCCTAGCATAGAAACTGGGAGGTTCTAAATTTATCTTCCGCATATCCCTGGAATCTACCAGGTTCCACGGAGTGGAGCTGGAAAAAATCGATGAAAATGGCAACACTCCCGTTAGCTGTCAAAGCGCGTTGTACACGCTAACGAAAAAGTAATCAACTTTGCGTACAACCCACGATTATGCTGCATGGGCTTCAAAATCAACCTTTCAACAACAGAATCCCACTAACGTTCCCAATTTCCGACGAAAATTCGCGTAAACAAGCGCCTTGTGGCTTCGAACGAGGTCACCAGAAACGACGCCATCGCGAGGAGGACAAACAAAACCTCCGCGACGCCAGATGCGGCGTCGGAGACGCTCCGAATTCTTGGTGTTTGTTTGTCGTCGTCGTGCAAAATGCAGCGAATCGGACGGAATTTATTTATCGCCGACATTTATTTCCTTCTACACAGGGTGTGTGTTTGTGAGAGAGTGAGTGAAGATGAGCTCGCTCGCCAATATGACGACCAATTTTCAAGGCCAAATTTTACATCGTTCATTAACAGCTGACGGGAGAGGATGGCGGCGGCAGACGACGCCGCCGGTTGGTGTGCTTATTGTGTCTGTGTGTCACGCTACAGGGCAGCAAGATTGGGAGCGTTTGCGTCAACCGACGGTGAATTATGATTGGTCGTGACCCGATCGAGAAAGGCTCTTTGGTCTTACAAGTGACTGTTGTGATGTTTACACACTAAAAAATTTGGAATTTTACATTTGACGTGACGTATATTAAACCTAATAGGGGAAATTCTCGTATGTTTGGCAGGTTAAGCACTCGCTCCTAACTCCATCCAATTTGCTGATTTTCACTATATCAACAACTAATTTTGCAAAACTTTTGATAGAAACTTGCTTGCTCACTCCTTATTGAGCTATTTATCATTTGATTTCAGTTGAAAACGCTTTTCATTAGCTTTAAATGAATGTCAAATTTCTGACCTGCCAACATTAGAGGCACGCTGGAATTAGATGCTGTTCCCCTACCAAACAATACCTGATAAAATTCTCGTTGGAATATTATAACCTCTTGCGAAACCTAAAATTACATTACTTATAACCCAACTTCACGTATTATTTGATGCACATAACTGGAGCATCAAATTTGATGTAATTTTACATCAAACGAAACCTAATTTCACGAGCTTTAGTCGTTACACTTTTGTCTGAGTGGCGAAACGTCAAAACGTTCGCCATGTTTAACGCCGCAAAAAATATTGTTGCATCAGCGTTTTTCGTCAAGATTATCTTATTTTTTTTCTTTACTGGCCTGGACCAGCTTTTGGCACTCAAATCTACGAGAAAGGTAAGTTTAAGCATTCTTGAGGTGGCCAAATAGAACACTAATAGTTTTGACGTTTTCCGTTCGTTGCGGTTTGTCACAGGTTGCCGAAATCATTGAGCTCCAAGAAAAAATCGGCAATGTTCCAGTTCCAGTTCTGTCCACTGAAGAGGATTTTCCCGGAGTGGACCAAAACCGTAGTGCCCAAGAAGTGAGTTCCTTCAAGCATGGCAACATCTCCAGTTGTCTGGCCAACACACTCCAAACGGCATGCCGGAAAATTTGTAATGGAACAAAGCCATAGATGAAATTTCAGTGAAAATGCGAGGTAGAAAAATAAGAAAATTAGTGGCTTTGAGTGTTTGTGTCATGAATTGAAATGTGTTGCAATAAAACCATAAACATCCGATAAACAAACGTTTCTTTTTATCCAATAAGATTCCTATTAGAATCATTCTCCACCAAACAATATGTTAATGTAATTTTACACGAACTTGGATGATTGTTGGTCGTGTAATTTTACGTCTTATTTAACACAAATTTAGGTCTGATTAGATGCTCCAGTTATGTGCATCTTATTTGACCGAAAATTACACGTTTTTTTTTTAGTGTGTATGTTGGCATTTTCAAACAAATCCAAATCAAGAATTTTAATTGTTTTGCTATTAGGTTTTACAGCGTAACGTCACGAGCGCACACAAACACACATTTTAACTGAGACACACGTGCAAAAAATGTAAACAGTTCAGCCAAGCTGTCAAATTTCTAACCTAAAAATCGAGTCGGCGTAAAACCTAATAGCAATCACTCAAAGCTATGCAGAAAACTGTTTGATCACATAATCTGCACCCCATAAGAAATTTGTGTGATTTTTGCATTGTAGGACTTACTCAGCCTAAAAACGAATGTATGCCCAGCAAACATCGGTTTACTTCTTCTAACTGGGATGAAATTTTATAACGACACTAATTAAGGTGAAGCCGTTGATCATTTTCGAAGAAAATTAATCATCACTATAAAAAAATGTGCATTAAATTCAATTTAACGAATTTCAGCACCAAAAGGAATCAGCATGTGCCGGTTGTTGCCTTCTTGAAGCCACTGAAGGAATTTTTTATCTAAATCAATTGTGCTTTAAAATTTATATAATTTTGTGGCACAGTCATTGACGTCCTAGTTGGCAATCATTGATTAATGACGATTTCCATAACTTAACAAGGAATGGGATAATCGTTACCAAAAGGAATCAGCATGTGTAGGGCACTATTCTAAACAACTTGTTAAAGGAATTTTGTCAAAATATTGAAAGTGACGCAAAATTTATATCTTTTAAGGAAAAATCATGGCAATGATGAAAGATTTCACGTTAAAGTATTTTTTATTCTAACCCAAAATTGATTACACTCATTGAAACGGGCAGGCCTACTGCGTTGCATTAGCCGCAGAGAGGATTCTATAAACGGATCTCATTTTACGGAATCAAGAGGAGAGGAAGGATGCGTGGACATACCGTGACAAAGGCAATACATCAGTTATAATGTGGTACGAAACTAATTAAATTATTTTTCTAAGACTTAAATTAACAAGTTTTCAAGGCCACAAGTCCATTTCTACTGAAGTTAGTCCCCCGACCTGTCAATATAGCCAATAGTCCCTCCCCTCGCTCTTTCTCCATCGTCGTTCATCCAGACAGAAAGAATCTGTTTTCGCCTGACTGCCCCTCACTTCTCACAATCTACTTATTTTATTTTACTGCCGACGTCGTCCTTCTCGCTGTTTTTGTTGTTGTTGCCAGCGACCGTCACATCAATTTATCCTCATTCCCAATTGCTTCGCTGGAATCAACTTTGAAGATGATACAGCTATACGGTGACGGTCGGTGGTGGTGGCGGTGGCTGTTGTTGTGCACACACCACACTCACACAGACAGACGGGCGCCACGACCTTTCCCCACAAATAGAAGGGGGGAGGGACTCCACCTTCATTCAGCGATTCATCTCCTGTTTAAACATAACCTAGAGCAGTGTAAACAGTGGTGCACTGTTGGAAGCAGTTGATGAAATTGTCTCATTGTCCAATTTTCATTCTTTCTAAAAAAAAAGACGAAATGGCAATCAAACAAACAAACTAGAACTTTTTGACAGTTTGTCTGATTTGGTTGTTTGCCGAAACGTCAGCCTACAGTCAGTTTGGCAAACTGTCAAACACGTAAAAGTGCGAACTTGTTTGTTTGTTTGTCTTAGTCTAATACCTCCTTTAGTACGGTGACGAATCGAGTGAGACAAATTCTGCCAATTGGCCACTCTTTTTTCACAGTGCCAGCCCACTTGCGGTCACCGCCATCCTTCGCGCGGTTGTCCTCCTTCCCGCGGTCCTCATCGCACACCATCAATGATTGTTCTTTGTTGTCTGAAGCTCTTTGCAAAGAAAAAGGACTCCGCGTCATCGCCATCGTCGTCAGATTGCTTCGTATCCTTGGGCAACATGGATCTATAGCCATCCGTATCCGCTGGAGCGAGATTGTGCCACCCCCCCGGGGGAACAATATGCAGTTCTTCCCGGAGATGGCACAGCTCGCGTATTATGCAAGTCGAGCTTCGTGAAACGACACGTCTGAAAACTCCTCGGCTATAAACGGTTCAATTTCCACGTCCATCCCCTTTAATCTCCATCAAAATTGAAGCACTTTAATGTTGCCCAGACTTCTCTGAAGAGCTGCTCCCCACACACAGACACCGAGTCTCGGGACCAGCCAGTCGAGTTGGGCGAGTCCTGGCGCAAAAGAGAAAGGTCGTGTGCTGGCAGCAGTCAGCTCCCGAAAGTAGGCCACCTTGAAGGCGAACTTCGTGGGGGAAAAAGCTGAATCTGCACAGCATTAAATTTCGTGTCACGCCCCAAACGAGGGTGGTTTTCTCTGATTGGGGAAAGGGAGGGGGGACCTGTTCAAGCTTCTCTTCTCTGTTTTGTTATTGTTCATGGGTCCGGAATGATATCCCTCCCTAGCGGACGTCCCCCGGGATTTGAGATGGTGGCCACGCCACACCCAAATGGCGAGGAAAAGACTAGGGGAAATTCTCGTATGTTTGGCAGGTTAAGCACTCGCTCCTAACTCCATCCAATTTGTTGATTTTCACTATTTAAACAACTAATTTTGCAAAACTTTTGATAGAAACTTGCTTGCTCACTTCTTATTGAGCTATTTATCACTCAATTTCAGTTGAAAACGCTTTTAATTAGCTTTAATTGAATGTCAAAGTTCTGACCTGCCAACATTAGAGGCACGCTGGAATTAGATGCTGTTCCCCTATTTCATTTTTGTTTCTGAGGTGGTGAAGCTGCAGAATGGGATTTGGGTTGAAAATGTTGGGACATTGAAAAATATACTAGTAGAACTTAACCTTAATATCAATTAGTTGTTTAGCGGTGACGGTCTACGTGGTTTATGGATAGTCCCTTTATTTTGAAAATTTATTGGAAAAAAATAATTCAACGAAAGAACTTGATTTGATTTAGTTCAATTTGATTAACGATTAACCTTTTAATTGAACCAACCAGTTTTTTTCTAAAAAAATAGTCTGAAGGTTTATTATACACTGGAACCCCGATGGTTTGACACCAACTGTTGTCAAACGAACCGTGCCAATTTTAACACCCACACTCACACTCTTTGTTTACAAGCTAACAACGGCCACTTTGCATTGTTTTGTTAGACTTTTAGTTTGACTCTGGCCAACCTGGGTGATGAATAAAGAGAACGCGTAACGTGATTTTTGAATGATCCCACATTGTTTACATCTACAAAGTAGGAGGCTGTTCAAGCACAAGCATGACTTTTTTCTTACTGCTAAACGAGCTGTTTTATAATCAGTAGTATGTGTTTTATTCTCTCTAGTTTTTTATTTTATTTTTTATACTGGAAATTGTGTGTGTTTTCAAGTTTCGATCGCTAAGAAGAGGTTTTTCTTTTTTGCAAGCAGTTTTTGTAAATCTTAAAAAAAAATCAATAAAATTATTTTCATCAGGTCCTTTTAAAATGAACAAATAAAATAACTAGTGTTGCAAAAAAGATTCATTTATCTGGATTTTAAGAAATAAAAACAAATTTTACTTTCAAAAATGTGTTAGTTTGATTTATTTTTATTTATTTTTTGTTTTGTTTAAAATTGTATTGCGATTGAAGACAAAAGGCCGCAGTATTTTTTTTTCAAAATTTATTTTCTCAACACACAAATCAATGCGACATCCTAAAATTTATTGAAATGAAATTTGGATTCAAATCTTTTATGCAATCTTTTTTTCTTACAAAATATTATAAAAGTATTTTTAAAACACATAAAAATTAGAATGTTATTCTTAAAGTTTCTTTAAACAATTTTTTTTAAATATATGTTATTTGCTGATTTCTTTACTCATTTTGTTTTTTTTTATATTTCAAAAATATTTGCGGTGAATTTTGTTATCAGTATAATTAATTGGCTTTTTCAAGCTTGTTTCCTTACAAATTTTTTTACTGATAAGATAAAAAATAAATCATTTTTTGCTTACTCATTTATTAAAAAAAAACAATTTTACTTGAATTCCACAAAAAATAGCTTAAATTTGAAGTAATCGCATTCAATACTGTTAGAAATTTTATATTATACACCCAACCGGCGGTCGCATGATTTTGATGCATGGCAGCATGAAAGTATATCAGAATCTGCATGAAAACTGTCCTCATGCATTTTTTGCGATATAGGGGTATGACATTTTTGCCCGTTACCGACAATTATCGACATTACCGACGGCAGATTGATTGTATTGCAGAAAAAAAACCTTAACAGAACGAGGATTGAACCATCAACTTCTAGGTTGCTGATCCGACACGCTACCACCACGCCATGGGCGCTTGAAGAATGGTGAGGGACAGAGCGCGAACATAATGTTCTCTCTAGATTGTTGCTCGGGGACGCGCCAGCATAGGGACGTGGCGTTACATCGTGCTGCCACCTGGTTTTTTGAGGTGCAAAAGTGGAAAAGTGCTGAGTCATCGTCTAAAAATAGACGGCGTCCTATCTCGCCCAGCAAAATGAAGTCGATAAAGTAGTCGGTTTCGATGAGAAAAAGTAGAAAACGTGGTCTAAAAATAGCGACGCCATCCCCCTATTCTATGTGTTGGTGAGAACTGCAGATCGCTGACGTGTTTACACGTGGGCAAAAATGATCTATGGGCTTGCTGCAAAAACTGTTATAAAATATAACATTTTCTGCAGCAAATTCACTGTTGCAGATTTTGAGATATATTTTTCGTTTGGGTGTACTCTTTTTGTACAACAATCCAAGTTTTTTCATATAATTTACATTTTTACGAAATTGAACCATTTGATTCTGAAAAAAATCAGTTTAAAAATGTTAACAATTTAATTCAAACAAAAACAATGATAAAATTTGAAACAAAACCATTGTTGAAACAAAAAAAATAACATCGAAATGTTCTCAATTTATTTTCCGGATAAAATGACATCACGGGCCGGAAGTTGGGCGATTTTTTTAAGCAGCCAATCCACTTTTGCCAGTTGAAGTTGCTGTTCGGTACAATTTTCCAATTAATTTAAAATTTCCCAAAAAATTTGTTGAATTTGTTCTCGTTTCCTTGGGTTTTTTAATCCCGGAAATTATTTGGAAGCTCTTATTGGGAGATTTTAGCTTTATATTCATTTTTTTTCGAAGTTTCTCAATTCAAAGTAACTACAGTGGACTCTCCCGTTGTCGATATTGATGGGACCGTCAAGAGAGGGAATTATCAAATTATAGAACAAAAAATCAAAGCAGTCTTCTTGAAGGGACTGAAAATTTTACTGAAAGCTGGAGCAATATTGATATCCAGAAGATCGACAGCCAGAGAGTCCACTGTATTTCCTATGACAAAACCATAAAAAAAGTTTGTCTTATTTTGGATCATATTCCGAATATATTTTTTATTCAGAAGGTTTTTTTTTAAAATAATTTTACTACTGTTACTAAATCCAATGTTAGAATGTCCAGTTACATTAAAATGAACTGTAGTACAAATCATAGTTGAAAAGAAATCCAAATCTCTGTCTGGTTATAAGTTTCACGAAAAAATACTGCTATAAAAAAAACTTTATTTAGAATCCCAAAACAAATAAAAAAAAATAAAAAATATATAAACTGAAATTACAAGCCTAGGTTTCAACATTTGGATGAAAAAAGTGTTTAAAAATGCTTTTTAAAGGCGTACAGTTGCTTTCCAATCATTAGTTTTGAAAATATCGAGGTATTGACGGAATTTTTTATCCCCAAAAAATTTTTTTTTTTGTGGGACTGTATATTGGTATTTCAGGAAAATTTAAAATGTTTTCAGTTGGTTAAACTTTAATTTTCATTAAAAGTTTGAAGTTTTTCGAAAACATATTTTTTTTGCACCCTGATTTTTCAGGCCAACTAAACATAAACTTTGAAAAATATTTGCAACGGCCTTATTTTTTTAGAACAATTTGAAGGGAGAATAACATTTGTTGGTAAATCCACCGAGCCCAAGAGTACAATATTCCAAGCACCTGCTCAAATTATCTAGACCGTCAAAACTAGGCCACCAAAACAAAACTTTCCCATGAGATTGCCTACCCCCTCTCATCTTGTCCAATTCCACAAACAGAAAAAAAACTCTCGCATACACGCGCTCCATTACTCAACATTACTTCTAGTTGAAATAATTGCAAAATTTGCATATTGAACTTGAAAACGAGTAGCAGAAAAGCTAGCTGAGACGCGGCCAAGACAGACGGGGGCAGGATTGCCAGCCGCGCGACGAGGGGTTTCACACACAGAAAAAAACACTCCAACTTTGACAGCTAGACAGCCAGTGCTGGCGGAGTACGAACGACGAGGGGTAGTTTTAAAGTGCAGCCAGCAGTAGTTGCGCGAGAGAGAAAATGCTAAATACATGACTTGAATAATGCATGCTGCTCGGCTACCGTGATTATAACAGTGTTGTATATAAACGAAGCGCTGGCTCCGGTGGCGGTTTGCAGTGCGATTTTCGCTATTTTATACCGCTCATTGTATGGAGAAGTTGACTTTTGCTGGCAGCAATTATTTGATTTGTGCAAATCAATTCGAGCGGATTTAATTGAGTTCCGTGGCATTAATTCGCCGCGTCTGTCAGTTGACAATCTGTCAAACTCTGACAGGTTTCATAATGCGACACCTCCAGGGCCTCTAACTTTACGCAAACACTTGATTACCCATATTTCTCTCGCTCTGTTTTCGTTCAATTAACCCCATTTGGGTCGAGAAAGCCCTTGTGGCCAAAAGGGGGGTACGGTGGCGGATGGGGGGGACCGACCATCATAATCTAGGTCAGTTCACGCCATTACCACGAACACACGTAAACACACGCTCACGAGGAGAAACGAGGCGCGTCAAACCGACAAATTCTGCCAAGTCGACGACGACGCCGGTTCGCGTTGCGTGTTTGCACCAGTGCTAATTTATTCCACCGGATGAGGCCGGGTAACTGGGAGGCCGGTTTTTGGCCATTTATTTCCGCATTCCGGGTGGACTGACACTGGCTGAGTCTGCCCACGAGAGAGTTTTTCCTCTAATTTGCGTAATAATTGGAACTCGGAATTATTCGGAGCTAAAAAATGATCAATTAGGGAAACTAGAAATTTTAACTAGAATTTTCGAAACGGATTTGGATCCGCACCAGAATCTTGAGACCCGATTCTCTTGTTTAGTCGAATCTGTGTAATTTCATTCAGAGTGTTGGTTTTGACGTTTCGTTGGGTCACGCTTGATTTGTTTATGTTTTGGAGAAAGGGAGCGTATTACGTAACGCAAAAATCGGACTTTTAGACCCCCTCCCTCCCCCCCTCGTAACAAAATTTCCATACAAATTTTAAAAATTTTGTATGGAGCGTAACACGGCCTCCGACCCCCCTCCCCCCCTACTGCGTTACGTAATAAAAGAACGCTCCCAAACGTGGCTTAGAAAAAAAACGTGTTTTCCATATCCAAAGGCATCGTTGTGGCTGTAAACGACGATTTAGTGATCCGGGAAAAGGTGGGTCAGGGTAAAAATCGGCGTTCCGACGGATCTTGAAGCAAGCCACGGAGCGTCCATTCGACAGAGTATCCTTCACGCAGGTTGGCTGTTATTGCTACCGTTTCGTTCCGACGGGTTGTGAAATTAGCCACGGAGCGACGGACGAAGTTCACGAAGTGCTGTAGACGAAGATTTAGTGATCCGGAAAAAGGTGAACCAGCTGATTCCGCGACCGTTCCGTTCCGACGGGTCGTGAAGCAAGCCACGGAGCAACTATCCGACGGAGTGTCCTCCAAGCAGGGCTGTGGAGTCGGAGTCGGAGCTGGAGTCGGGTCTTTTTGGGGACCTGGAGTCGGAGTCGTCAAAACTCGCCAAAGCTGGAGTCGGAGTCGGCTAAATTTTAAGAGTCGGAGTCCGAGCCGAACATTTCTGATAACCCGGAGTCGGAGTCAGAGTTATCACAAAGTTCGGTTCTTGGTCCTTTTTGCTGACGGTTCTTCTTTTCTGTATAATAACAAGTCTGCTTCCGTAAATGATAAAAACTTGCACGATGATCTCAAAACTCTTGTTGAATATTTCCGAATTAACAAATTAACTTTGAACATTAATAAATCAAATATAATAAATATTAAAAACTCTAATCGTTCCATTCCTAACAGATTGACACAAACAAAAACAGTTTTCCTGAAGTTAAAGTTATAGATGAATGCAAATATATTGAAATTATCTTAGATAACAGACTTAATTGGTCATCTTATATAAATTTATTATTACTAAAGCTAAACAAAATAACTAGAATCATTTATAAAATCAAACACAAACTACCTTAAAGCGTCCTTTTGTTAATATATCATTCATTGATTAGCTCTCATCTTTCGTATATAACTGCTGTTTGAGGTAACGCATGTAATATTCTGTTAAACAGGGAACAAATTGCTCAGAACAAATTCTTAAGAATAATCTTAAACTTGCCAATCCGTAGTCATTCCATTGATTTGTACACTAAATTCAAAAATATATTATCCTGTTAGAGGCATTTACATCATTCAATCATGCTGTTTTATTTATTCATGTTTATCAAATCAAACTCATTGTTATACAAAATTTAAACCCTCCACTCATAATCATTTTACATGAAACCGCGATTCATTACAGCGTCCCAATGTTTCAGCTTTAGCTGGCTAACGAAGTATTACGTTTAAAGGTGCTCAATTGTATAACTTCTTTTCAAACAAGTTTAGCTATTGCTTAAGCCTGCTAAAAAATTTCATGTCTGAACCGGCTATCCTAGAGAAACTTCTCAAAACCTACGATTTCCAGATTCAATATTTTTTTTTCTTGCTTCCATTTCGTTACTCAATTGAACTGATACTGTTGCTCTGCTGGTTTTTTTTATCGTTGAATTATTTGATCTTGCTTTGCCCTTTCTTTCTTTTGTTCCTTTTCAAATGATTCAGTCGGAGTCGGAGTTGGCTAGAGTTGGTAGGCCGGAGTTGGAATCGGAGTCGGTTGGAGCTGAAAGCCGGACCCGGAGTCGGAGTCAGTCAGAGTTTTGTGAAAACGTTACCGAATGTCTCAGGATTTGCGAAATAGTTTCAACAGTAACCAAAACAAGGGAAATATTTCTGTACCGGGAAGTTTGTAGAGTCCCAGAAGGCTGAAACTGCTCTTCGAAATGGTTTGCAAATGAGAAAATTCTTCTTTATTCTTCATATTTATATTGAGATATATTCTTAGAACTTTCTTGCGTCATATGCCGAAAATCCAACGCCTTCAGCGCAAATAAGTTCATTGAAATCCATTTGACTGTTTGAAAATACACACGCACGTCTCGCTTCAACTTTTCCCACTCCTTACAAAATTATGTCTATCCCTGTCTCAATCTTCATTTTCAAAAAAAAAAAAAACTTTATCTGTCACATTAAAACAGTACCTTATCCGTAACTCCCACCGAACGCCAATTCACACAACCATGTGAACTACTCCCCATCAAACCCCTTTGCTGGTTCATTCTTCACTAACCCTAATCAAACTCACCTTTCGTTCCGTCTGTCCTTGAAATAGGCCAACAAAAAAAATCGTCGTGTCGCGTCTCCTTGACGTCAGCTGGTTTTGAATTTCTAATCCCGAACAAGTAATGTTCTCGATTCGAACGCTCGAAAAAAAAAGAATCACTCAACGCACAAGTTACGGTTTATTTTTTCGCTTTTTGCCTCTGTTGCTCCTTTTTGCTCAGTTTGCATCATCATCGCCGTCGCGGCCGCCACCACCACCACACACGACCGAGCGTGTTAATTTTTCCTCTCTCTCTCTACACACCGTCTTCTTCCACTCAACGAGCACAGGCAAGCACTTGCCTCGCCTGCTTCGATTACTGGTCTTCTTCTCCTTGAATTGCTTTCACATACACACACAGCAGCTCGGTGTTGACGGTCAACATGCCGCCACCGCCTGCTACGTCGACGTCCCACAAACCTCAGCCAGACGACGGTCGGTTCTTGTACCAACACGCTCGCTCAGCTGCTGTGGTTCCGCCGCCGATTCTCACCAATACATCGCTTGTGTTTAGTCTTCTCGCGCGAGGCTTCGGCACTTGCCTCCGACACTCCGCCAGCCACTTGCCGCAGGTCGTCGTTCGGTAATATCTCTACTCGAATTTTGTGGACTCCGCGGAACGAATCTTCCGAGGGAATCCAACGGTAATCTTTTCACACCTCGGAGGTTCTCTATGAGTAATAGTTTGGAAATGACTGCTGAATTGCGCAACTTCCTCAATATCGAAGGTAGACCCAGCTACTAGCCTACTGCGATTGATTCCACTAGGTACTACCGAAACAAAAATGAAGATGGCGACTAAACGTCAAACAAAAAGTCACTCTTCACCACTCGGCGCGGCGGCCTCACTGTGCCTCTAGGTGTATGGGTGCCGGGGGGACCAAAATGAGCTAATTGGGGCGAAGACGGGGGGGCCAAAGCGCCTCAGAGTATGAGCGTACACGGTGTTTCACGCACACACTCGTTGAAATAAAGACAGTCTGACGTGAATCGCGAGTGCGTCTGACTCCGAGAGAGAAGAGATACTAGCCAACTAGCTACCTCGACGACGATTTTCACTCGACTGACGGAGAAGGTGGCTTGAAGCGGCTGATTCGGCCGAACGGGAGCCGAAGTGGATTCGAGCGAGAGGAGAGCGCGAGAGCGTTGAGAGTAGAGCAGGAGAGAGCGAAGATGTTTTGAAAGAGAAGAGAGTAATTACGCGGAGGAGAGAGTGAATCGGACAGGGATGCCGCGTGAGTAAAATTTTAATTAATTTGCATTGTTTGATGTTTCATTGAATTTTTGAAAATTAGTTTTTAGCCAACTGAATTAAAAGATAAAAGTACTTAAACAGTACGAAAGTTGTATTGCTCAAAACACTATTTTTTTTTGGAACGGATCAATTTTTGTTACGAAGCTCCTGAACGATTCGGAGTTGACACTGAAATCTATAACAAATTACTCCAGATTTTACCTCATTTTTTAATGTTTGAATTTGATTTAAAAAGTTAGCTTGATCCACATTGTCCTCTCAAATTGGTTCGTATTTATGTGGGCGACTCGATCATTGTCCATGTTGAATTTACATCAAATCGAGCAAACAATCGTGATCTCCGTTGGAGCAGTATCAAAGACAAGCAGTATATAGTGAAAATGGATATCAGGAATGAATTGATTCAGCTCCGAAGCCGGTTCAATGAATGGATGGAAGTACCGTTTGTTCTGCCCACGCGTGTTGTTTTCAACCTTTCTTTTGTAGATTTATAGTAGAATGTGTGAAGAACTGCTTAAATCGAGGTTATTTACACAAAAAGGTATGAAACTCTACTCACAATTTCGAAAATATTGCAAACCCTTGTACCAAAAGTGCTGCTTGAACTTAAATTTGGGTTGATTTCATGATAGCTTGTAATGCAATCTACGGTTATCACTAATTAGATCATTTTCGCGCTGATTCTCCACCACGAAGCTGATAATTTCATCCGGACATTTCTCACCGAAACGCTGATTGCGGCGCTTTTCGCGTGACTTTGCAGCCCAAAACTTGTTTTCATTACCTTCGAAGCTTTACTTTCACTTCTCGCGCATTGTTGTCCCGCGCTGGACACATCAATCCGGTAGTTTTGGACAACCAGACAGGACAAGCCGCTGCCATTCTCTTTTGACCCATTTTCTGCGCGTTCATGCTGGGACAGGACTGAATCCTGAATCCGCGCTTCGTTGACAATTATTGCTGGTAAAGAGTTTCGTCGAAATGTCAAAACGTGAACAAAGATGGCGACGGCGCGATCCAGTCACGATCGCGAAGCAGGCCTTACGGAATGTAAGAGGAATCCACTGCATCGCTCGATTTAGGTCATTGAGCAGCAGGCCTGGGGTTCTTCCAGTCGTTCGCCGCGCAAGGCCTACTTGGCCGTGAATCGGCCGTAATAACGAGTAGTTGATGCGCTAATGATTTTATTCACCCTAACAGCCAAGTCTTCTCTCCCTCTTCCTCCAAGTTGCCGGCCACGATTTGCCGCTACGTTGAGCGCTCTGTTCTAAGCTCTTGATCTGGTCTTGCTGGCCGCATGCATCACGCGATCGTACTAACATACTGCACACATCATGCTTCGCCGCGGTATTTGCGCAAATTGTTCACGGTGAAGGCTAAGGTCAATGGAAGAACCGTCGTCGGTTGCGCAACCGACGCTTGTGCAAATCCGCCAAGGTGTGCCATCCGCGAGGAGTTGCCAAGGTGACGAAGGCTCGTGCAGACAGCGACGACTCAGCGAACCCAACTCGCGCTGTTGCTATAAAACTTTGACAGTTCCCGCGGTCGCCATTATGGCAAGGTTCGATATCGAGGGGGGCTCCAAACTTTAGGCAGAGGGGCCATCAGCCTACTCTGCAGCCAAGTTGCAGTGCACTGAACTCACATTTCTGCCTGCCTCTCTTTTGCGATACGCTTGCAGTGGCGGCCATTGGCGTGCGCGTTTTTTTCTTTTTCTTTAATTTTTGTTTGCGAGAGAAGAAGAGTGTTGTTTGATTTTCTAATTATAGCACACGCGCTGCTGCAATCTTGCGCCTGCAAGCTGAAAGTGATGCGCGCCGGCACACCACATGGGATGCAAGTCACCGAATTATCACAGTCAGCGGAGCGCGGAACGAATGGGAAGAAATGCTACGGTTTTTATTTTATTTGAGGAAGAAGAAGAGTAAAAAGCATCGTGAAGACACGCGATGATAGGTTCGAGGAACTTGCGATTAGATTCTGACGGCGGTATGGAAATGGGGTCAAGTATCGGGAAGGTGATGAAGGTAGGATCGCTTTTTGCCTTCCTCACTTTACTGAGGAAAGGCTATAAAATCACTCGAAAAACGAACTTTTTAGTTAGACCTCCTAAACCTACCTTAATTTGTACATATCGACTCAGAATCACCAGCTGAGAAAATGTCTGTGTGTTTGGCTGTATGTAGACATGGGGAGCGTTCTTTTATTACGTAACGCAGTAGGGGGGGAGGGGGGGTCGGAGGCCGTGTTACGCTCCATACAAAATTTTTAAAATTTGTATGGAAATTTTGTTACGAGGGGGGGGGAGGGGGGCTAAAAGTCCGATTTTTCGCGTTACGTAATAAAAGAACGCTCCCATGTGTACCAAATCAATGTCACTGGAATATCTTGTCACAAGCTCAACCGATTTTGGCCGGAATGGTTTTAATCGACCCGTCTTAACGTCCCCTAAGTTGCTATTTAAATTCATGCAGTTTTATCATGTATTTAAAAAGTTATGTTAAAAAAACTGTTTCATATTAAATTAAAATTATGGTAAAAAGGGTGGTTTTTTCATGAAACCCTCACATGTTATATATTTTTAGAAAGCATATGAGAAGACCTTTTAGGTGGAGTAAGATTTTTCAAGATCTGACTTACCTATCTTAAATTACAAGCAGTTTAAAAAATGGTCTGAATTCACATAACCTCAATTGGTCCCGTCTGATCGCCACGAAAAAAGCCTTGTAGAGGGATGCCATATTCCTGAAAGGCGGTGTCTGTATAATCTTGACAAAAAGTCTGCAGGAAGTCTATTTTTTTTACTCGTCACTTATTTTTATTAGGACCTCTTAGGTGCTGCGATCATGTTAGGGGAAATCCATAAACCATGTGGACACTTTAGGGGATTGTAATCACTCTATAAATGAGAGGAAGACACCAACCACCTAAAGGTGGATTAAGTAACATTTTAAATTTAGCTCGGTTACCTTCAGGGGATCAGATTCCGTGGTTACGTATATTGTTGTTACCTATGTTTTCTCTTGAAATTTAAGGACCTAAAGCATTCTAGGCCCAGGTAAGACAATAATTTAACTAATTTAACTAAAAAATGACGAATACCTCGTCACAGTTTCCTGATGCAAACGCAGATCGAGGTCGAGCTATCGAGAAATTAAAAATAAAAATGTGAGCCGGTAACATGGAGTTAAACTTTCGCAACTGTCATGGTAAACTTCACAGAAGCTTAACAGAAAGTTTAACTCCATGTTGCACTTTTAATTTCTCGATACCTGTCCCTGCAAAATATGTTATCTGAAATCGGGCGGTAAGCCTTAAAAAACAGCTATAACTTGCATGACACTTGAGTAGATTCTGATGCGAACAAACCAACTTTTGTGGCATTTTGAGGTGTGAATGTGTTAGTAAATTGTGTCCTGAAATTAAGCTTAAATTTGTGATATTATTGTTCACAACGTAAAGATTATTTTTCTAAGTATAATGACCTTTTGTACAAACGCGAAATATTTAAAATAGATTTTTAAATCAATTTTCAAAAATCAACTTCGAGGCCCATTTTGACAGAACAGCTTGACTTGACAGCTCATTCCAAGGGAACCATAGTTAATCCATCGAAATAATGTTGTCTTGTTTTTTATTTTGCATTAAAATGAATAAAAGTAATCAGGAATGGGTTTTCGTGCTTTTAACCGTTGTTATAAAAATTGTCGTAGGGTTTTAGGACCCAATTTTGAATTTAAATTCTAAGAATTTTGGTAAAAGGAAAGGAGGCAAAATTCCTAGTATTTAGGAACTTTGTACTTTTTATTTTAGAAGATATGAAATCTTGGAAAATCGTGTTTTATTTTTTGAAAATATCGAAAATCTGGGCAAAAAAGCTATATCTGCTTTTACGTAATAAATATTTGTTTTTCTTAGATTTTTTGTAATTGAAAGTAATGTTTGAAAGAAAAGCACCTGATGAAAATCCGAGAAAATGTCCTATAATTTTCACTCTGCCACTTTGGAAAATTGGCAATACGTTAATGAGATAAAGCAGGCCTGCCCAACGTACGGCCCGTGAAGCCTTTTCATCAGGCCCGCGACGGCATTTTAAAATAGTTCTATCAATGATCCTTTAGGCTGTTAATGAAATATTCTATAAATCAATTTATAGTCTAGATTTTCAAAAAATAAAATTAACGGTACACTTCAACCATAGCTTTTGCACCCAGATTACTTTTACAGACCTTTTAGTATCTGTAAAACTACGGGATCTATCGATATGATTTTTGATTCATCCCCTAAATTACTGTCTTCAAAGTTATTTACAAAGTTTTACTATTTTTACAATCAGATTTTTTTCAGGATTGTGTCCGTAAGTTTGACAAATTTGGTATAAGAAGACAACAACTTCTTTGGTTGCTGTGTACCCTTAAGATCAGATTTTCCCATATTTTCACAAAAATTTAATTGAGAAAATTTAGATATTATTTTGTTCTTTAGCAATGTTTTTATTTCAATTTCAAACATTCTTCATGTTTGAATTAAGTTTTTATCACTTCTTTATTGATGTTTTCAGAATCAATAATTAAACTCGCTGAAAACTAGGAAAAGAAAACATAAATCTCGATTTCGTTAAATTGTGAAAAAAAACTAAAACAAACTTGGATTGTTTTACAGAATAATTCTTATATTGAATTTCATACAATTTTGAATTTGTTTACTTCAAATTTAAGTTTTCTGTTCTAAGCCATTTTATTCAAATTGATTTTTATTTAAAACGAGTAAAAAGAAAATTATGTAGTTTGTAGAAAAAAAATAGAAACTGTGGCACCCTTGTTGGGCCAGGCCACACCGGATCTCCGGAATGTCCGTTCTGGTTTCCTCGTCTCCTGCACTCTCCTGCTCCTGCTTCCACACTCCCTATGTGACAGTTCTCTACTCTCCCCGTCAACCGAACTACCCGTCACTGACAACCCGGGTGACTACCCGACCAGAAAGTTACGGGGATTACCCGATCAGAATACTGTCGTCTGATAGAGCACCACATCTCGTTTTTTCTACAGAGAGATAATTTCTCCATTATGTGAGCATCTTTGCATTTAAAACATTCAGACTCATTTTAGATTGTCTGTGTCATTGACCATAGTTGTGTAGCAAGAGACTTCAACTTGTTTCGCTGGTATTACGGGTTATAGCTGTGTTGGCTTTGACTCGATCTTCCATAGAGATCTCCACGGTTTCTCTCACGCACACCATGATTATGTGTTAGTATTTGTATTTAAAGTAATGTTTGGTTTTGCTCGTTTGTTGGCTGAATTCCAGTAGCTGATTTTGTTTATAATAATTTTACACTTACATAGCCAAATCGAGTAGATCAATCGTCTGTAAAAACCAACTGTTTACCACGTGCTCGTGGTATAACAAAGGATACAGCTGACCCGCTTTGCCTGTGTGTGCGTGTAATTTTTGCTACAAACTAACACACTCTCGCGTGGATATCTCTATTCCTCCTTGTGGATGTGGGCAGTGTACTTTACGATTTAAATCTTTTATTTTTCTTAACAACTCTTTTATTTTTCTTTGTGTTTAGCCTGAATTTATGTATATATATATTTATGAAACTAAAACTGTTTGTTGTTACAGACCAAAGTTCTATCAATCACTTTTTTTCTTCAAATTCATGGATCAGACTCTTCTATATATTTTTGTTGTTTGTTGTTGTTGAATAAATTGAATCGAGGCTCTCTTTGAAATGTATGAATGCCAACTCAAGGCTTATTGTGTTCCATGTAGTATAATGCTCGGAGCTCGAGGCTCTGTCCTTTTCATTTGAGCTCAAAGCTCTATCCTACTTAATGAAGCATGTACATTTGTATCGAGCTTGAAGCTAATGGTTCCGAGCCCTTGGCCTGTATTCCCAAGTTTTATGCTAATTTATGAGCTCGTAGCTCAGTTATTTATTGTACTTAAATACTATTGTACTTAAAAATCGATTGCTTTTTTTCGAGCTCTAAGCTCATTTTTTTTTGTTTTTTTTTTACGAGCTCAACGCTGAGGGCTATTGCTTTGTTTTTTTTTTTAACGAGCTCGTAGCTCACGATGCCGAGCTCGAAACTCAGATTCTCAAGAGCTCGAATGCCGGAGTTCGGTTTTTAACGAGCTCAAAGCTCATGCTCCTGGAAGGCTTGAAGTTATGTTTTCATAACGAGCTCGAAGCTCATACGCCTGAAGAGCTCAATGCTCGGAGTTATGTTTTTTAAACGAGCTCGAAGCTCACACTCCTGAAGAGCTCAAAGCTCGGAGTTATTTTTTTTACGAGCTCGAAGCTCAAGGTATTGTTTTGTTTAACGAGCTCGAAGCTCAGATTACTTAAGAGCTCGAAACTCAGGCCTTTTGTATTGTTTAACGAGCTCGAAGCTCAATCCCGGGCACGGAGCCCAACCCCGAGCTCGAAGCTCAATATCCCGAGCTCGAAGCTCAATATCCCGAGCTCGAAGCTCAATATCCTGAGCTCGAAGCTCAATCCCGGGCTCGAAGCCCAATCCCGAGCTCGAAGCTCAATATCCCGAGCTCGAAGCTCAATCCCGAGCTCGAAGCTCCATCCCGGGCTCGAAGCCCAACCCCCGAGCTCGAAGCTCCATCCCGGGCTCGAAGCCCAATACCCGAGCTCGAAGCTCTCGGACACGCTATTAACTGCGCTATTAGTCCCCAAACTACTGATTGTTTAGTTTGTTTTTTTTTACACTTGCGATACAGTTCGGCATCGTTGTTCGGGAATCATCATAAAACGCCTGTCACTGATTTTTTTTCTTCACCAAACCGACCTTGACGTAATTACGTCATTGTTTTGTTTTGCTTTTTCGTCCTTTATTTCACTGCACCTGCCCTTTGATTTTTTTTACATCACTTTTCGTCACTGATTTACGATAACCAGAACGGACCTGATGGATTCGTTACCAATGTGAGGATCCCATCCTCGTCGCCACTTGTGGCACCCTTGTTGGGCCAGGCCACACCGGATCTCCGGAATGTCCGTTCTGGTTTCCTCGTCTCCTGCACTCTCCTGCTCCTGCTTCCACACTCCCTATGTGACAGTCCTCTACTCTCCCCGTCAACCGAACTACCCGTCACTGACAACCCGGGTGACTACCCGACCAGAAAGTTACGGGGAATACTGTCGTCTGATAGAGCACCACAGAAACAAACATTGCCAAGAATATGTTTAAAAAGCAAAATATATTTGCATAAAAGTGCACAATAACACAAAAAGGTATTTTTTTTGTAAAGAAGATTTGAATCCGAATTTTGTTCAAATAAATTCAAATTATTAATAAATTTTAATTTCAAAAGGTATCCTTGTTTTTCTTTCTTATAATCCAGATAAATAAAGCTTATTTGCAATACCAGTTTTTTTTTAATTTGATAATTTTAAAATGGTGTAATGAATATAAAGTTATGTTTTTTTTTTAATTTTCAACTTTTATCAAACATAAGTTCCGGCCCGTCACTGCTTCAGAAAAATCAGATCTGGCCCGCAGGGCCAAAAGGTTGGGCACCCCTGAGATAAAGCCTCAAATAGAATTTGAATCGATGAAAATGAATTTATTCAAGTTTTCACCTAATTAGTCTGTAATTTTTTACTGACGATATCTCGAAAACTATTGGCCTGTCCACTGATTAAACTTTAGTAAAATTTTCTGAACTATAAAATAAAAAATAAAAAATATGATTTGGTCTAAAATATGAAATATTTTTGATTTCAAATTATATTTTGCCAATAATGTATTTAAATTTGTGATACAGTGAAGCCACTTTTTACGCGGTGTGTTACGTTTTTCTAATTTGTCGATTTCTCTGGAACGACGCAATATTTTTGCAATCTTTTAAAAGCAATTTGTAGGTTTTGTTCAGATCTACAAAATGATTTTTGATGCTTGCAAAAATATTGTATTGTTTTAAAGAAATCGACGAAATAAAAAGCTTAACGCCACCGCGTAAAAAGAGGTTTCTATGTATTTTCCTGAACCAAATTTTGCACCATCACACACCATGGCTCAAAAGACGTCAAAAATTTGCAAAATCGAACTATTTACTCAAATGCCACTTTCTTTCAACCCTACTATTTTAAAGGACCTTGTTTAGACCGTTTTCTTGCGATTTTACAAGTAACAAAGCTCTTTTTCAACAAAACACTGCATTTCAAGAATCTTTAATCAAGAACATGAAAACACTGTCTCCTGTCTGCCTGTTCCATAATTTTGGGATGGAATTACGGGCTCTTATCGGTATTTTTCGGTGAAATTAAACTCTCAAAATTAGAAGAAAGAAACGAAATCCAGTGCTTGAAGTCATTATTTTGTAAAAAAAATATTCCCTCCTGGAGAGAACTAAAGTTTGTCTACATCGGCAGGAATTTTTTTTTAGCGTTTTTCTTCAAAAACTTGAAAAACGATAACATTTTCAGAAATAATCAAACACCATTCGAAAGATCACAAGAAAACCTTTCAAATGAAGACATAAGAGATCTATTGTTGAATTTTCGATTTTCTATGATTCTATGAATTGTAAAAATTGTAATTACAAAAATACTCATTGTTTTGCCCCACCATCCTTGATGACCTAGGCAGACTAGTGCTCACAATCCAAAGGTCGTCAGTTCGAATCTCGGGTGGATTTAAGCAAGGTGCAAATAGAGATTTGGATTGCCGTTTCCAGCTTTCAGACAGCGAGTTTCGAGTGGGAATCTCTCAGATTTCTCAGAGATCGTCAAGGCTGAAGAAAATTATGACTATGAAATTATGAACTAAACTTTCTTCAAAATATTACATATTACTCTCTGAAGAAACGAAAAACCATCAAAAGATATGAAAACATACACGAATCATCCTCACTAAAAAGAAATGTTTACGAGCTCAAACTTCGCGTGGTATGAAGGCAAAACGACAGGGAAAAGAGCCACAATAGTAACAATAACAACAATAAGCAAAGTAAACTCAAGCTACCAAACCAGGCAAACTGCTGCCCACTTGGCGCTGCAACGAGAAAGAGATGCAAAGAAAACACAGTCTAAAGTACCGTTAGAGATTGGCGTGTGCAAAAAAAAATCAAGCTCAAAAGAAAGAAGTTTTCCTCTTCGTGCGATCGTTCATTTCACTCCTCCCCACCGTTCGTTTTGACCCTCCCCCCCTTCCTCTTTCTTCTTTGCAGCGCCTACTTTGCTCCATTGTTTGAGCCACTTTCGGTGTGCGTGGCCCCATAATAAATTCAATATCGCGGAGGCCTGCTTGGACCGGTTGGATTCCTGTTTTGACCACCACACGTTCGTTCGTCCAACTTCGGAACGACATCGGGCGACCGTTCGTGCGTGGCCAGCGGCAGCTTTCACGGAACCGGAATCGGAGGGCCCCCCGAAGTTGGACAAGTCGAGAGAGACATTTTTCAATCTGCGTTATGAAATGTGGTGTGTGGTGGTAACAACAATGTGATGTAAACTTTTAATTTCTTTACCCAATCGAACCGGGTCTGTTGGGTGGTGGTGGCGTAAGCGCGTTAGCTGCCAGTCCGTACCCGGGAGAAATGGTGTCAGAAGAAAAAGAAATCCGAAAAAGTATAACGGTTGTGTCACGGGTGCCAAAGGGGGTTCAGCTATGGGGGGAGATAAGGGGTTATGTTGGCTGTGTGAATGACGTATGGGATCAAGCTGATTAATTTCAAGATTAATTTCATTTCATTTCATTTCATTTATTTGGTTGCTTTAACAAATACATTGGTGCAGTTGTTATCCTGAGCTGAGATATGGACTACCTTTCAACAGCTGATTTGTTCTTAATGGGGATAGAGTTTACTCTTACTAAGGAGAACGAATTGGACAGAGAAGGAAAAAAAAATGCAAAAATAACCTTCGAAATAGCTAATAGATGTGGGATAGTTAGAGGAAAGGTGGTGTCACTTATTCTAATATCACAGCTCAAGGGGACAACCGCTGCAGCAGGGGATTGACTGAGGTGGCGCACCCCATCCAGAACTTCGGTAGCACTCGCTGGAGCCAATCGTCGATCAACTCCATCTTAGCCATCCTGTGGACGTCGTCAGTCGGGTGGAAAGGATCCAGGTTTAGCATCATCTTCAACAGCCGGTTCTGCTTGACTTGATGTTTCTTCCGGTGGGAAGCGGCACAGTCGTACCACGCCGGGTAACCGTACGTCATCGCCGGCTTGAACACCGTCTTGTAGAGCAGCAGCTTAGAGTTGATATCCAGGTGGGACCGCCGGTTAACGAGAGAATAGAGCATCTTGGTGATCTTACCGCATTTGATCGTGGCGTTCTGGATGTGCTTGGCGAGAGTCAGCTTCTTGTCCAGGGAGGCCCCCAGATACTTGACTTCATCCAACCATGGCACCTCGCTACCCCACACCGACACCTCCCTGCGGGGCAGGTTGCGTGGACTTCGCTTTCGGGTAAAGAATATCGCTTGGGACTTCTCGGCGTTTGTTTTCACCTTCCACTTCTTCTGGTAGCGTTCGATGGCGTTTTGAGCAGCTTGCAGCTTGGTGACTACGATGACCGGGTCGGAGTCCGACGCGAGGTACCCCGTGTCGTCGGCGAAGAGGAAGTAGCTGACACCGTCGATCATTGCTAGGTCCGCCGTGAAGATGTTGTAGAGCGTAGGACTTAAAACAGCGCCTTGCGGGACGCCGTAGAGAACTTCGTGCCGGTCCGACACGTGTCCGTTCACCGCAACGTGGTACGAGCGGTGTTGAAGAAACGATCGGACAATCTTCAGGACGTACAGCGGGAAGTCAGCTCGGTGCATCTTGTGCAAGATTGAAGATTAATTTCAACTTTAGCTTTTACGGGTCTATTTTATCAGATTTTAGAATTTCGATATAAATATTGCTCCATTTGCAAATTAATTTAGCAGTCCCTTCAAAAGCATGCTTTGTTTTTTTCGTTCTATAATTTGATACCTCTCATTCTCGACGGTCCTTTCAATATCGACACAGAGAGAGTCCACTGTTATTTTCTTTAGGTAGCGAAAACATTTAGGTTACTGTTTCTTGCAGTCCAGACTCGATTTTCGTTGTCTTATATTTTATTTCCGATCTTAAGTATGTGTATTAAAATGTAACAAAATGGATCATTTTTGCGGGCATTTCAGGGCATGATCCCCTAGGTGTACTGAGCTCGAATCCCAAACATGAGCTTGATTGGTTGCGACAGGATCTGGCGCATTGACTTAGAAGTTTAAATAGGATTTAACCCGTAAAATCGATGCGTTTTAGTTTTTGGCAGTTTTGAGCCCCTTACCAATTTTTGCATATTTCAAAAACCTCACAGAACCATAGTTCGTGTTCCAGGGAACAATTTTGTCGAAGAGTGCGAAAAGATTCGTCAAATATAAGTATGTTACAGAAACTTCAACTTTTTCTTCACTCTCTTCTCCTGATTCGATTATTCAAAGTCGGGTAATCGAAATTTAGGATAATCGAACCTGAACTGAATTTATACAAATTATTATGCAGAACTTTTGATCAATTTCTTCTAAGCTATCTGCAGTCCAGACTAGATTATCCGAAGGTTTGTATTGACCTTTGGCTAATCGAATTATTAACAAAAAAAACATTTTTTAATTTCTTACTTTTAACATAAAATTCGAGATTTAAGTCCCCATTTAAGTCAAATTTGAATAGTTTAAGTCAAATTGGAAAAGTTGATTGCATATAAAATTACAAAATGTATTTGTTCAATTTTTAATCGCCGCTACCACCAACTTGGATTAAACAAAATCTAAATCACTTTAGCGTTGTTTAAGGGTCATACTTGACCTCGACAATCAAAATAAGCCAATGATTTTTTTTGTAATTCGATTATCTGAAGAGAAGGTTTATGGAGTCTGGACTGTATTAGGGGCCAGGCTGGACTATCCAATGTTCTCATAAAAACTTTTTTTTATTTTCTTTTTTTGCACATTTTCAAATTTTGGGTAAGATTTTATAACTTTGATATTATTTTTGAACAAAAAAGCAGAATACAGCGGACTCTCTCGTTGTCGATATTGAAGGGACCGTCGAGAGAGGGAGTTATCAAATTATAGAACGAAAAATCAAAGTCATTTTGTTGAAGGGTCTGAAAATGTTATTGACAGCTGGATCAATATTGATATCGAGAAGATCGACAGCCAGAGAGTTCAGGCAGTCAATTGAATGTAAAGTATTTAAAAATATTTGTTTTATTTGGTAGTCAATTAAAACAAGTTTGATTAACTTAACAAACTAACGTTTATTGACACGACTGTACTGCTCGGCACTCGGATACAGAATGAATGAAAAGTGAGAAAGAAAAAAGAAAGCGCGCGTGAATGAATGACGTTTGTAGGGAGTGTCCATAAACTACGAAACTATGGCATGGTGATAAATAACGTAATACAACAATATTGAACAACGTTTATTTCTGCAATAGGGCACTTTTAGACATTTTACTAGTTTTGAATGTTTGGACCGCAGATTGGAAAAGACGTAACCAATAATTTCATAAATTCATAGATATTTTCCTAATTTTCAGTAGAAGCATAACTGTAATAACGTATAAAGTAAAGTATTTTGCAACTTTTTCAATTTACAATGTGATTTTTTAAATGAAAGATTTAATTTTTAATTAAGATTTAATAATTGCAATTTGTACCCCCCAATGATTGCAAAAAATACGTTTTCTAACCTCGAACTCCAAAAATTTGGACCAAATAAGGTCTGTAAGCTATTGAATGGAAGATGAGTTTTTTCATAAATTTGCTCCTTACGTTATCCCGTTACGCAAAGAAATGGTTGGCAAAACTCAAATTTCAACCAATTCGTTCAGTTCATGGAGCAAAAGATTCGTTTTTCAGTTCGTGATAATGTGTAAAAGAGCAAAAGTTTTGAAAAAATCAAACTGGCAAAACTGTAGCGATTGTTTTGATGTACATTCAAACCTCGTATAGTGCGTTACGCTTTCTATTTCTTCGATTACTCTAAAACGACACAATATTTTGGCAATCTTTTTTAAGCAACGTGTTCGTCTTGTTCCAATCTACAATTAGCTTAAAAAAAGATTGCAAAAATATTGTGTCGTTTTAGAGTAATCGAAGAAATAAGTAGCGTAACGCCTGCGCACTATGCGAGGTTAACTTTTAAAAGTCCAGTTTTAAGATGTTGTCCGTTACATTTTCATTTCAGGGGAAGCACATGTACAGTATTGTTTATTCTAAATAATTTAAATAATTTAAAAAAAAATTAAATTATTTTGGAGAAAAACCTTCTTTTTACGCGGTGGCGTTACGCTTTTTATGTCAATACAATATTTTTGCTAGCTTCAAAAGGCGTTTTGTAGATCTGAACAAAACTAACCAATTGCTTTTTAAAGATTGCAAAAATGTTGCGTCGTTCCAGAGAAATCGACAAATTAAAAAAACGTAACGCACAGCGTAAAAGAGGATTCACTGTATGTAAAAAAAGGATGTTTCCTTTTTTATTGTGCCACTACAGCTAAAACGGTGAAAAAATATTTGGAATTTTTTTAAAAGGAGCTAAAGAGCTACTTTAAACTGCACTTTATCGAAAAATATGTAAAGTTATTATCGATTGAAAATGTAATTTTGTATCTGATAATGGTTTATTAATGTTAATCAATCTTTAAAGTTGTTATATGTCTTGGCTTGGAAGTGCGCTTTTATGATATAATTATTAGTTTGAAAAAGTTTGTGGTGATTGGAACAATCCATATAAATACAATCGAAGATGTGAAACAATTTAAGTAGTCATCACAAAAAAACACGATGCAAGTCAGCATAGTTATTCCTTCGTACACGTGGTGCCGAGTACGTGTAAATGCAGTGCAATCCAAGTTGGCCAATCATTCTTGAGGCAGTCCGAAGCCATCGCTGAGCAGTTCAAAAACACAAAGACTACTGCGCGAGCAGAGTCGGTTGAGGTTTACTAGAGGAAAGCTTTCGTTAAAAGACCTGACGTAGCACAGCACTAACTGTAATAGCTGTCGGACATGAATATAATTCAGCTTGCCGTGCCAGGTTATGAAACTGCTGCCGCTGCTGCCTTCGCCAGCACTCACTCCAAGCCAAAACTTCTCGGAGAAAGAGAATTATGGCCTTAAATATACACAACCCAGAATGGCAAAAGTTTTCCCAAACTACCCCGCCAGCTACCGGGGCACACAAGAAGTTAACTTGTTCGTCCCCAACTCACCTCCCAACCTCGGGAGACCCCCAAAGACCCAAAAAATGAAAAAAAAACAAAGTAAAATAAAACAGCACGGCAAGCACGAAAAACATAAAGGGAAGGCCTGTGTGAGATAAATCACCTTGACCGAGTAACCCACATTCGGTAGTCGTCGTCGTCGTCGTAGCGAAGCCACTCTCTGCCACAAGCCGTACAGCGTACAGCTATGGAGCTGTAACGAGACTTGGTTGGCTTTTGGCATGGCTCTTGCGGTTGGTCGGTAGGTTCGCCGGGTTTGGTAGCCATGGTCATTGCCTACTTTTTTCTTTCCTCTTTTTGAACGCGGCAGCGACGGGGTGAGAGCTTTCGGTGGTTTACCCTTAGTAGGCAGTAAATTTACCTTCGATACTAGACCGTGGCTACTCCGATTTCCGATGTCGAAGCTGGCTGTGGAATCGATTTGAAATATGAGTATGACTATAGATAGGGTTGCTGAGTTGGACATTTTTGTTTTGGCGATTTGAGCAAAATGCCAGGGAACAACTTTGCTGAATTGCACTCGTTCATACATTTATTTTTCCTTTTTGATTATTATTTGGTATTTTAAAGTGCATTCCTTTTCATGTAAAGATTATGGTAATCCATTTTGAAATTAATCTCAGATCACAATTTACTTAAATGAGCTAAAGAAAAATTCTACAAATATCGCAACTCCATCATTCAACTTCCGACCATGACACCGACAATGTTAACCTTGTTGCTCGTAGCGGTCCTCATTTCTCCTTCCTTCTGCTACCATCCGGAAGCGTACGACTATGTCCTCTTCACCATCGAGTATCTGGCCAACGTGGAACCAGGAGTATTCTCGTGCGTCTTCTACGACCTAACCCCGAGGCATCCCTTCGGCGACGATAGCATCCTGGGCCAGCTGCTGCGGTCACCCCAGCTGGACCACGTTCTGAAGCTGGTCTTGAATGGATCGCAACCGACGGATGTTCAGCTGGGTAAGCTACCAGACAATCCGTCGCTGATTGTGATTGATCCGGGAAGTAATGCTTTTCGTTTGGAACGGTCTGGGATTTTGTCGAGTGATGATGCTGTGATAGGCGTGTTTAACCCGGCAACCAAGGTACTGGTTTTGGTTGACACTAGTAAACCGAGGGTTGTTGGGTTGCTCTTGGAGGTACTAAGGAGAGTCTGGCGGTTCAACAAAGTGGCGTTCATCGACTGTACTAGGATGACAGTAATCCTAAGTAATGTAGCCACTTACTCTCCGCTGAATCAGCTGGTCCACCCTGGACATCTTTTCACCCTGGTTCAACGTAGATTAGCAGGTCGGAAGATCACCTACTACTCGGACCGAGATTATATCTACTCGACGGATCAGGACGCCCTGTGGGTCACGGAAGTGGCACGGTACCTTAATACCGATGTTGAGCACTACCAGCACGGATGTTCTCCCGGTAGGTCCTTCGGCGAGTGCATGTCGAAGCAGGAAACCCTACTTGAAGGAATTGACATCAAGATAGACGCAACCGAATGGACGGTAGGCTTCAGAATAGTCTTCACTACCTCTCCAACTATCGGTCGGATTCTGGTTCCACGAGACAGGCCGTTGAACGCTGCAGAACTTTTGCTGCTTCCGTTCAGCTGGCAAGTCTGGCTTCTACTCTTGGTGATCCTCACCACAGCCCAGGCTATGAAGCACATCTTCCCGAACCACTTTCAAAACGACCCAATTCTACTCGTGGTTTGTGGCTTCGAACGCCACAATCTCCACGAAACCGGTCGCTGGGAGAAAATGATCCTCCACTCGCTAATCATCCTGATGTTCTTCGCGTCGAGCGCCTTCGAGACCAGAATCATATCCCTGATGATCAGCAAACCTTCCGTCCAACGCGTCAAAACCGTAAACGACCTGGAAACGTTCGGCATCAAGTTCTACGCCGATCTCGATCGATTCCCGCTGCTTGCAAACCACCCCACGATCGGAAAGTACATCATCAACGGGCACCAAAACCTCTGGGACACCATCCCGGGCATGGGCATCTACGTGGACGAAATGACGGCCAAGTTCGCCCCGATTGTGGTCTTTGACTACAAACGCAAACTGCCCTGGTACGTTCCGCTTGATTTTCGAAGCCTCGACGCGTTTCAAATGTTTCAGACCTCGTACCGAAACCCGCTCCTGGAGTACTTTCACCGCGTGCGGCTCCTGCTGGCCGAGGGCGGAATCTACGGCTTTTGGGAGGATCGGAACGTGCGGGACATAGTGGACATCCTTACCGGGCGCAGGCTGAGGGAGGACATGGCCAGCAAGATCTATCTCACCATGGACGATATTCTGCCGGCGTGGATGATTCTGGGGATAGGAGCTGCTATCGCAGCGGTAGTTTTTCTTGGGGAATTGATTAAGAAGCGGGTTAATTTGCGAGATTTGCTGATTTCACTTTGGAGAAGGATGAATCACATTTGGAAATATTGGTACTTGCAGAAAAAATATTTTAGGATTCTCCGAACATGGATAAGTACGAATATCGCTGCTAAGATTGTTCTCAAAAAAGCTAAATAAGAATAAATCGTCGCCGTCGTGCTAACTTGTCGTACGTGCATTTTGGGCCAAAATGTGTTTAGAACGCCATCTTGTGCAGCTCACAATGCATCACCTTTTGACCTTCACAAATACCCAAAATTCGATTTCAATCCTGAGATATTCTCATATGAGCAATTCTCTACGAAATCGGTCTTTTTTCTTCAATTTTAATTTTTGTATTTTTTAATCCGGCTGAAACTTTTTTGGTGCCTTCGGTATGCCCAAAGAAGCCATTTTGCATCATTAGTTTGTCCATATAATTTTCCATACAAATTCGGCAGCTGTCCATACAAAAATGATGTATGAAAATTCAAAAATCTGTATCTTTTGAAGGAATTTTTTGATCGATTTGGTGTCTTCGGCAAAGTTGTAGGTATGGATACGGACTACACTGGAAAAAATAATACACGGTAAAAAAAAATTTGGTGATTTTTTTATTTAACTTTTTATCACTAAAACTTGATTTACAAAAAAACACTATTTTTAATTTTTTTTATTTTTTGATATGTTTTAGAAGACATAAAATGCCAACTTTTCAGAAATTTCCAGGTTGTGCAAAAAATCACTGACCGAGTTATGAATTTTTTAATCAATACTGATTTTTTCAAAAAATCGAAATTTTGGTCGTAAAAATTTTTCAACTTCATTTTTCGATGTAAAATCAAATTTGCAATCAAAAAGTACTTTACTAAAATTTTGATAAAGTGCACCGTTTTCAAGTTATAGCCATATTTAAGTGACTTTTTTGAAAATAGTCGCAGTTTTTCATTTTTTTAAATTAGTGCACATGTTTGCCCAGTTTTGAAAAAAATATTTTTGAAAAGCTGAGAAAATTCTCTATATTTTGCTTATTCGGACTATGTTGATACGACCTTTAGTTGCTGAGATATTGCAATGCAAAGGTTTAAAAACAGGAAAATTGATGTTTTCTAAGTTTCACCCAAACAACCCACCATTTTCTATCGTCAATATCTCAGCAACTAATGGTCCGATTTTCAATGTTAATATATGAAACAATTGTGAAATTTTCCGATCTTTTCGAAAAAAATATTTTTGGAATTTTCAAATCAAGACAAACATTTTAAAAGGGCGTAATATTGAATGTTTGGCCTTTGTGAAATGTTAGTCTTGATTTGAAAATTCCAAAAATATTTTTTTCGAAAAGATCGGAAAATTTCACAAATGTTTCATATATTAACATTGAAAATCGGACCATTAGTTGCTGAGATATTGACGATAGAAAATGGTGGGTTGTTTGGGTGAAACTTAGAAAACATCAATTTTCCTGTTTTTAAACCTTTGCATTGCAATATCTCAGCAACTAAAGGTCGTATCAACAAAGTCCAAATAAGCAAAATATAGAGAATTTTCTCAGCTTTTCAAAAATATTTTTTTCAAAACTGGGCAAACATGTGCACTAATTTAAAAAAATGAAAAACTGCGACTATTTTCAAAAAAGTCACTTAAATATGGCTATAACTTGAAAACGGTGCACTTTATCAAAATTTCAGTAAAGTACTTTTTGATTGCAAATTTGATTTTACATCGAAAAATGAAGTTGAAAAATTTTTACGACCAAAATTTCGATTTTTTGAAAAAATCAGTATTGATTAAAAAATTCATAACTCGGTCAGTGATTTTTTGCACAACCTGGAAATTTCTGAAAAGTTGGCATTTTATGCCTTCTAAAACATATCAAAAAATAAAAAAAATTAAAAATAGTGTTTTTTTGTAAATCAAGTTTTAGTGATAAAAAGTTAAATAAAAAAATCACCAAATTTTTTTTACCGTGTATTATTTTTTTCCAGTGTAGTCCGTATCCATACCTACAACTTTGCCGAAGACACCAAATCGATCAAAAAATTCCTTCAAAAGATACAGATTTTTGAATTTTCATACATCATTTTTGTATGGACAGCTGCCGAATTTGTATGGAAAATTATATGGACAAACTAATGATGCAAAATGGCTTCTTTGGGCATACCGAAGGCACCAAAAAAGTTTCAGTCGGATTAAAAAATACAAAAAAAATCGAATGACCGAAATCCTAGAGAACTGCTCATATGAAAGTAGTTTCAATCTTATCGTGCTATCTTGTCACTCCCTTAAAATTGATGTAAGTGCGACAACTGGCCAGCGGGATTTCAGGTCAGAACGCGTTTGACGCACGTACAAGCTAGACTACCGTAAACATTTGTAATTATAACTCGGGACTCCAGCAACCAACTTCAACCAAACTTCGGGACAATGCACATAATGGTCAGCCAAACAAAACGTCTTTGTTATTGTTTACATTGGGTGCTTTCGTTTTTAATTAAAACGCGTTTTCCTCGGAACGTCGAAATGGCGGGTGCGACAAGCGAGATAATGATTTTATTATCTTCCCGGGAAACGGAAAGTTTTCAACAAATTGCCCGGGAAATTTGAAAATTAACGAAAATTATTCTGATCCTGTTTCTGATTAATACTTTGCAACAGAACTGTATAGAACGGCAACTTTCATGGTCAAAATGAGTGTGAGGATCAATTAATGGCTTGACTGCTTGTATAAAATCACGCAACTTTGAGAAAATATATAAATTTTCTAATTTTGCATGCTGTCTTTCAAATCGTACCAAATCAAAAAAATAGTAGCATTTTTAATGAGATTTCTTTTTTAATAAAAGTGTTTGGACAGTGAAAATCTATGCTTCACAACAAAAATATTGCTTTTAAATTTGTCTCAGTGACCATAAAGTTGAAATGAAAAAAATCATGCAAAAATAATGTTTTCCATGGCAAATAACTCATTACAAGACAAGTATTTTCAACCTGTGATTAATTAGATAATCATTGAATTTGCTTTGAAAAACTAATTTCTAGCGCTATTTAACTTGAAACACTATTTCATGAAATTGCAACTCAAAGTTGTATAATATTTGTCAAACAGTAATATCTCGAATACTTAAACAAATTCTTCTCGAACAACCCTTTTTGAATTTTTTTATTATATCAATTCAATTTTCATCCAATTTGGTAAAGGTAAAAAACACTATTAAACAAATCTCAATTTTTATCTTAGCCGGAAGAGGTGATTTTATTTATTTTCAAATGATATAACAAAAAAATGTTAAAATAGTTTGTCGAAAATAAAATAGTTAATATTCATTCCATAATAGCGTTATATTTGTTGGTCAACATATACCTAAGTAAACAATATTCCTAGTTGTGAATGCTTCAGAAATAAATATCTTGAAATTTACAGATAAGCTGATTAGTTCAATATGAACAGTAGATTGAAATGAATAAAATAAAATCAGGTTCTCTAATTATCATTTTTTGTATAATTTCAAAACATTGCTGCCAAAAAGGTAAGAAAATGTATACTTCCACTTGTAGGGGAAATATACCCATTTTAAGCCTAATAAGCGGTCGTGTTTGAATGATGCTGGATAATCTGGAGTGTTCCTTGAAATTCACTCAAACCAAGTACACCAACGAGTAGAACAACTTTTTGTGAACATTTCAGTTTATTTTCACTTTTATTCAAAGTTATGCTATTCCTTTTACAAGCATTTAAAACAAATATTTCCAAAATGCATTCTAATCAGTCGAGTGCATTGGGCCACGCCCATTTTCCTATTTTCAGCTTAGTTTTGTTTTTCTTCCAGCGCTCTTTTGGGTCTGCTTAGTGCTGCCAATTGTGATGAAATTTTAAGCGAACACTCACGAAAAGTAGCGTTTATGGAGAAAGTTTCCTGGCATCACTGGCTCACTCCAACAGGCGCTTCTCGCTCGGTTTTCTTCAGCCTTCGATTGGAATGGGTCTTCAAAATTGAAACGTCAAAAGACTTGGCCTTTTTTCATGGCGCTTGCCAATTATTTATATGTTTCGAGATTATTTTTTAAGTGAGTGACTAACTAATGTGCCAAAGAACATGTTGCCGGTAGTTGGAAGCAATTTTATATCTTCAGCGCTTTGAATTCGTTAGATATTGATGGCGACTTCCGTTAAGCAGTGCCACCAAAATGATAAGAAAGGGTCTCGCAAAATATAAATTTTTTTTGAAATTAAATATGTCTTTATTGAACTTTCTTATAATAATTACATTTCATTTACATTCTAAGTGGTATGGCTACATGCTCTTCATCTTTGTTATATTTTTCGTTTTCTTATTAACTGTTCACATTCATTTATTTACTTCAAATTGTTTTACATTTTTGCATTGAATCGAATACATTTGGGTAAAAAAGAAAAAAAAAATCACTTTATCAACTAATCCTAACTTAAAACTAAAAAAAAGTAATTTCATTGAAATATTCAAAATCATTAGAACGAGTAAACTACGAACTGTATTTTAAGATAAATCCTCCAAGCGTTCTTACTTGTTCCGCACGAGTTTTGCAACCACGCAGTGTTGTTGTCATTTCGATGAAAATGTTCAGAAGTTCTTGTGGTGAAAACAGGTCACTACTGCCTTCACCCGTTGATGCTGGTTGGTTTTCCCTCGGTTGCTGACTGAAGCCTGGAGGTGTTGTATTCTCTGCAACTCTTTGCCGCTGATTCAACGGCAATGGCTGCAAATTTGGAACCACTCGAACAGATCCCGCTCCTGGTGACGCCAAAGCAGGAAAATCCACGTCGGTGTATGCTGGTGGTGTTCTGCGACGATTTGGTTGGTGCCTCGTCGTCGCTTGCTGCCGAATTTTCACAAACTCAGCACGTTTTGGGCAGCTTCGATTCTTGGTAGAATGGTCGCCGCCGCAATTGAAGCATTTGGCTTCGATGTTCTCGTTGATTGTTTCGCAAGCTTGAGTTTTGTGCTCACCTCCGCAGGTTGCACAACGACTCTTGATGAAACAGTTCCTTCCACCATGTCCAAACTGCAAACAGTTCGAACACTGTGTCACGTCACGGTGCACTGGACGATAACGTTCCCAAGACACGATGATGTTGAAAATTGCCCGAACTGCTTTCAGCTCAGACGGCGTTGTCGATCCTTTCTCGAGATGAACCAGGTACAGTTGATCACGATACTTGATGTCCTTGTTGTGTCTCGTCATCTTGAAGACTTCGATCACGTTCAACTTAAGAGTTTTGAGCTCTTCTTTCAGCACACTCACATCCATGTCGTACAGGCCTCGGAGGACCTGTTTCATGGGGCGTTTACCTGGATCGTCATGGCTGTAGTATTCAATCTTTGTGTTGTTCAGGAAATCCCGAACGTAGTTGTAATCCTTTCTGGTAGGTAGCAGAATTTTGAGTCCATCAGCACACAAGCGAATGGAAGCTCGTAAAGCACCAGATTTGATAAACCCGGTCAGCCACTTTCGCACCGAATCCGATGACGATGTTTTCACAAAAATGGGTGGCAACTTTTCCCGTCGTTCCAATTCTTCCTTCTCGCTCACGTCCACAGGGAGGGTAGCGAACTGGTTTCCAGACAATTTTTGAGCGTCCTTGCTCAAACTGCCTGGCTTTGCAGGTAGCGCTTCGGCATTCTTTAGCTTCTTCAAATCTGCCGATCCTGCTGGTGAGGACCGCCTCTTTTTCTTGCCGTGAGGCATTTTTTGCACTTTTTAGCACTTTTTTGGTTTGTGAGGGACGCACGTCTGACTCGCTTCACTGCTGATCGCAGACTTGCAAAATATAAATTATGATCAAAAGTGTATTAAATTTGATCTTTTTGGCCAGAAAGTGGAATAAATTTCCGTGCTTACTTGAGGCGGTGCTGTTGCTTGTAAGTTTATAGCCTAAATAGTATTTTTGGGGCTTTAATCGAGCATCAAAATCTTCATATGACGAAGATAGGTGTTTGATTAGCAAGGGTATATTTCCCCTACTTCGGGAGACGGGAAATATTTTTTCCGGGAATTCCCGGGACGGGAAATTGAATGCTCTAATGTAGCGTAACGTTATTATACGCGCACCACCAAACCGAAGTGCGCAACACTTCTGTTGCGCCGAACAAAAATGTAGTGGTTTGTCGTTAGCGTGTACATCAGCCTGTGGCGCAACAGCTTTGACAGGTTGCGTTCGTATTTTGATTTTTGTCTGCTTTCACAATACAACGGTGGAGAATTTTGTTCCTTCAATATTTTTTACAAGGCGTGTTTTCTGGGCAACCTTAAGGAGAAAAAATAGTCATCGCTACTTTTAAATGCGCCTTTTAGGAAATTTTCTCAGCTTTCCAATGCTTCTAAGAGCGAAATGTTTCATCGGGAAATTTCTGAGATATCTATTTTTTAAGTTTTTTGTTCTAAAATCCTTAACCATTTATTGGAAACATTTAAATAACAGTCCAGGAAACTTGTCAAATGATGTGTTTTATACATATACATATACATGTGTCATTTACTCATCAAAATGTGCAAAATAAGACAAGAAACAACTTTGTAGAAGGTTGCAAACCGCTTAACATTTTTAAAATGAAGTTTTAACCGATTTTTGAATATGTGGGATTCAATCAGAAATTAAAATCATAAAATCATAAAGCATTAAAAATTATTTTTACAAGAACAAATAGATTATTACATAATTGTTGTGTACAAACAACACCGGTCTGCTCTGATCCAGCTTGGAATGAGCTGATATAACCTAATTTTTTCAGGTTTTTCAGGTTTGATTGATGAGGTTTTTTTTGCTTAATCAAACATTAACCAGTTGCATGGATACAAAACATGTTAATGTTTAATACTCGAAATTAAACTGCAAACTACTGTTGCAAGCTTTAGGAGAAATACTTTTCATTTGTATAAAATGATTGTTTTATTTTTTTTTGTAAAAAAATAATCAAGGAATTGGCAATATTTTAGAAGTTTATAAGACTCTCATCTTCAATCTCATCTTTTTTAAAAATGTTTCATTTCCTGATTATTATTCAAATAGTTTGGAAAGGAAGTTTCTGTTTGATTTTTTTTGTTGAAATGATAAATAATATTGTTCGAACAAAAAAAAAGTTTGTGACGGTGTTTTCAGCATTCTGAATTGGAAGACTCGAGTTTTATTGCTACTTTTTAAGTGCATTTTCAAAAGTAAACATTATATAAAATTTTATATTTATTTTAAACTCATGAAAATATGACTTTTGAAGCTTGCAACAGTAATATGTAGTACATTTTCGATTTTAGATCATATTTGTATTTATTTTATTGGTTAATGTTTGTTTAAGAAAATAACAAATTTATTCATTAAAAATCAATAATACCATTAACAATCACAAACCTTCCAAAATTTCGGTTGAACAAGCTAAATTAGAGCAGACACGTGATATTTGTACACCAAAAATATGTAATAATCTAATAATTCTTGTAAAAAATATATTTTTACACTGTTTTATCATTTAAATTTCTGAATAAATCCCATATATTCAAAAACTCAGACAAAACATAATTTTCAGAATGTTTAGCGGTTTGCAACCTTTTACAAAGTTGTTTCTTGTCTTATTTTGCACATTTTGATGAGTAAATGACAAATGAAACACATCATTTGATAAGTTTTCTGAACTGTTAGTATAAAGTTTCTAATAAATAATATAGAAATTTAAAACCAAAAAACATAAAATAGAGATATCTCAGAAATTTCCCGATGAAACATTTCGCTCTTAGAAGCATTGTAAAGCTGAGAAAATTTCCTATAAGACACATTTGAAAGTAGCGATGACTATTTTTTCCTTAAAAGCTTGTTCTAGAAAACACGCCGTTTTTAGGAAAGGCTTCGATTCTGATCAGGTAGTCAAAATACACCCACAGTTAAAGTCAATGCGGATAGTCCTCCCGAAAAGAGACGAGAGGAAAGTCCTATTTGGCGAGAGTATAGACGTTAGGGTGGGTACGGATTTTGAAAAGTCCTCAGATCAAGTTCTGATGTGGTTCCCCTTGTAGGGCATACCCATAGGGACTCTCACGCCAAATTTCAGCTCATTTGGTTGAAAACTGGCTTGTCTCAAGCGAGTTCAAGTTTACATGGGATTTACTATGGGAAATTTTGAATTTTCGTTCATTCGCTCCTACAGGCCTGGGGAAAACATGTAGAAACTTCTAGGATGGTCAGAAATGAGCGGAATCGTCTGGGGAACAACTTTCCCGAAGGAACCAGGTCGATTCGTTCAACCCCCATCGAGCTCAACGGCAACACATCCGGGGTTTTCGGAACCAACGGTTTTCCCCAGAAAAGCATCAAATTTTCCTTAGCATGCTATGAATGCTTGATGAACAGCGCGACGCCACATGTCAAACAGCTACCACGTGGACTAGCATCGCCTATAAAAAAATACTTTTTATTACTTTTTGAACCATAGAATTATCATTTATGGTGATCAGGATACTATTTAGCTGTATTCTGAACCTCCAAATAAGAAAAAAAACTGTTATGGTGCAAATTTTACAATCACGTGGTAGCTGTTTGACACGTGGCGTCACACTGTTCATCAAGCATTCATAGCATGCTAAGGAAAATTTGATGCTTTTCTGGGGAAAACCGTTGGTTCCGAAAACCCCGGATGTGTTGCCGTTGAGCTCGATGGGGGTTGAACGAATCGACCTGGTTCCTTCGGGAAAGTTATTCCCCAGACGATTCCGCTCATTTCTGGCCATCCTAGAAGTTTCTACATGTTTTCCCCAGGCCTGTAGGAGCGAATGAACGAAAATTCAAAATTTCCCATAGTAAATCCCATATAAACTTGAACTCGCTTGTTTTCAACCAAATGAGCTGAAATTTGGCGTGAGAGTCCCTATGGGTATGCCCTACAAGGGGAATCACACCAGAACTTGATCTGAGAACTTTTCAAAATCCGTACCCACCCTTATAGACGTCTCGCGCTACAACAACAACAAATCGTGTTCATTTGTTCATTTAAACAGTTCATTCCATTGAGTGGCTTTTATAAACAAATGACCACACTTAATCACCGAACCGTGATGGCCGATACGGCAAAGGCACGGTTCACTATGCCGAATGTCTTGAGTTCGAGTCTCGGTGCCGGCACTTTTTTTTATAGATGAACTTTTTTGAAAAATGAACCCATGAGTAAAGTACTCTCGGTAATTTCGGGATTTATCCTCTCCGTCCGTTCACAGTGCCATTTTACTACCGAACTCTTTATCCTAGAGCTCGTATACCGATGTCCAGTTCTGGGTGTAAACTAGACCTTTTTATGTTTTTTTTTAATGCAAAAATGAATGCTGATTCGAATGCAATTTTTTGCAGCCTTGACGTTACTACGCAGACTTTTACTAAAATGGTTGCAACGTCACGAAAATTCTCAATTCTGTAGTTTTCTCGAAAAAAAATACCAATTTCCTGAGTTCCTGACCACCGGAGATATTTCGGGTTTCCGGAGGTGGTTTTGACGTGTTTTATTTTTTGCTAATTGAGGTGCTTGAAAACACGATAATTCGGTTTATTGCAGTTTATACTTCACTTGCGTCAAAAGTCAAGGTTATAAATCTTTGAATGAGTCCACTATATTTATTAATTTATTAATAGGGGAGAGTGGGGAGACTTGATCCCCTTTTTTGTATCGCACATAACTCTGTCAATTTCTCACAAAACTATAAACTTTTTGCATGAATTGAAAGCTTAAACATTCATCTATGTTTGGCTAATAAGGGTATTTCATCAGATAAACTTTTCGAATCATGCCAAGCGTTTTAAAAAAATATTTTAAACCGGCATTTCAAAAATGTTAGGGGTAACTTGATCCCCCTTTCAACATTTTGAAGAAATCTTAAGCAAAATGTTTCTTATTCATCCAAACTTTCAATTTTCTATAAGTTACAGCAATTTCACATAAAACCTGTACGTTTGTGTTCAAAATATAACATGTTTAGTATGTAAAATATTTAAAAACTGAATATATTATTTTTTAGACCAAAATTAGGCATGTTTACGAAAGCTGGAAATTTTTGTTTACAAAACTTTTGAAAAAAGGTTCTAACTGCAGTAAGTTATGTACTATACTAAAGGAAACTATGTATGAAAACCCAGCCCAATTAATTAATCTTGAGGCTGATTCCAGCGACTTTAAAAATGCAGGGATCAAGTCTCCCTAAACGCATATTTTTAAACAATTGATTGTAAAAATAGTATGACGATAAATTTAACATCAAATGCGTAAGGGTTTTAGAGTTGATAAGTATATCAAACAATTCATGTATAAAAAATATTTTTTTGAATATTTTTTGAGTGTTTTCTATACATATCAAAACAAAGAAAATAAGATCTCTTGGAAGTTTTTTGCAGCTCGTTTTAGAAAAATGTGTGTAACTCAATCTAAACATTTTTAATTTGTTTGCTTTGTTTTCTACAATGAGTTTTAGTTAATTTCGCACAACTTTCTAGAACATAGCTAATTGTTTTACCCACATGCTGACGAGATACAGGCTTGGGATCAAGTGTCCCCGGGGATCAAGTCTCCCCACTCTCCCCTAGATGTTTATATTTGCTTTTCTATGAATATTTCGGAGGAAAATAACAGCTTTTTTCTGGCTTCACTTTTTTATTTCATATT